>NC_057725.1:71467045-71482524 GCF_004010195.1 Chiloscyllium plagiosum | reverse complement strand
AAAGATGTTGCGATACTTGGGTATCAGAAAAGATTTACAAAGATATTGCCAGGTTTGGAAGGTTTGAGCGAGAGGAAGAGGCTGAATAGGCCGAACCAATTTTCCCTGGAGTGTCAGACTCTGAGGGGTTTACAATATCATGAGGGACATGGATGGGGTAAATAGACAATATATTTTTCTCAATTCACAGGAGTCCAAAACTAGATGGCATTGGTTTAAGGTCAGAGTGGAAAGATTAGAAGTGATCCAAAGGGTGAAATTTTCATGCAGAGAGTGGTGCGTGTATGGAATGAGCTCCCAGACGAAGTTCTGGAGTCTGGTTCAATTACAATAGTGAAAAGGCATCTGGATGTGTATATGAATAAGAAGGGTTTAGAGGGATTTGGGTTAAATGCTGATTAATGGCACCCCCATTTCCAAAAGAAATTAAAATCACATCTCACTTCAATATCACAACCAAATGTAACACCTCAAATTAATACACAAACAAAAACAGATCATGCTGAAGAAACTCAGTAGATCTGGCAGCATCTTTGGAGGGGAAGCAGTGTTATCTGATGTTTCTGTGAAGTCACCATGAGAACATAAGCATTGTGGACAGGAGGAGGGCATTCAACCTCGCGAGCCTGCTCTGCTATTCAATACGGTCCTGGCTGATCTCATTTCGGTCTCAACTCCACTGTACTGCCTGTTCTCTGTCACCCTCCAACCAATTAACCCATTAAAAACCTATTCATCTCCTCCTCAAATGTACTTAGTGTCCTGACATCCACTGCCCTCTGGGGGAGTGAATTCCACAGATTCATGATCCTTTGAGAAGTAATTCCTCCTCATCTCTGTTTCAAATCTGCCACTCCCTTATCCTAAACTCTATTTTCTTGTTCCAGATTGCCCCACTAAGTAAAACCTCCTCTCTACCTCATCAAACCTCTTTCCCAGTCTGCAGAGACAGTGATGAAAAAAATAGCAGTCATACAGTTCTTTTACATCAGTCTTTATTGTGGAAAATACAACATCCACAGCACGACCCTCATCCACTCCACGTGTCCCATCTCAACAAAGAACTCAATTAAAATTGTCAGACACGGCCTTCCCTTGGCGAAACCATGTTGACTGTCTTGCAATAACTTACTTTTCTCAAAGTATCTATTTAACTTACTTTTATTATGATTTCCATCAGGTTTCCCAGTGTTGATGACAACTTCATCAGTAAAGCGATGGAAGGGGTCATCAACAGTGCTAACAAGCAGCACATGCTCAGCAATAACCTGCTCTGTGACGCCCAGTTGGGTTTCGCCAGGGTCACTCAGCTCCTGATCTCATTACCTGATCTTGGTGCAAACATGGACAAAAGAGCTGACTTCCAGAGGTGAGGTGAGGGTGACAGCCATTGACATCAAGTCCGCATTTGACCAAGTATAGCATCAAGGAGTCCTGGCAAAACTGGAATCAATAGGTATCAGGGGCAAACTCTCCACTGGTTTGAATCATACCTGGCACATCGGAAGATGGTCGAGGATGTAAAGCGTCAGTCATCTCAGCCCCAGGACATCTCTGCAGGAGTCCCTCAGGACACCACGAGGAGTCCCTCACGAGGCCCAACAATCTTCAGCTGCTTCATCAATGACCTTACCTCTGTCATAAGGTCAGACGGGGAATGTTCGCTGATGATTGCACAGGGTTCAGCACCAGTCACGACTCCTCTGATACGGAAGTAGCCTGTGCTCAACTGCAAAAGGATTTGGACAATATCCACGCTTGCGCCGACAAGTGGCAAATAACATTCACGCCACACAAATGCCAGGCAATGAACATCACCAATAAGAGACACTCTAACCACTGCCGCTTGACATTCAACTTTATTACAATCACGAGATCCCCCACTGTCAACATCCTTGAGGTTACCATTGACCAGAACTCAACTGGACTCACCACATAAACACAGTGGCTACAAGAGCAGGTCAGATACTGGGGATATTGTGAGGAGTAACTCACCTCCTGACACCCCAAAGTCTATCCACCATCTCCTGGACGCAAGTCAGGACTGTGATGGAATAGCCCCCACTTGCCTGGATGGCTGCAGCTCCAACAACATTCAAAATGCTTGACACCATCCAGGAGAAAGCAACAGGCTTGATTGGCACCACGTCACCCTGAGAAAACGTCCCAGCATATCCAGCCTCTCCTTGTAACTCAAAGTGTCCAGGCCTGATAACCTCTCGTAAATCTTTTCAGAATCCCTTTTACTTTAAAAATACCGTTCCTAAAGCAGGGCGTCCCGAACCGGATGCAGTGTTTTAAGAGTGGCCTTACCAACAAGACATCCCAACTACTATGCTCAATGCTCTGACCAATGAAGACAAGCCTTCCAAACACTGCCTTCACCACCCTGTGTACCTGTTACACCACTTCCAAGGTAATGTGTATCTGAACCCACCTCTCTCTATCCTACCAGGCAAACATTCCAGACCCTCACCTCCCACTGGCTGAAAACACCTTCTCTCAGAAAACCTTCGGCAGGTGAATACGGAGTGCAAGTCAAAGCTTTATTCCACTTCAATATCTCTTCCTCACTGAGAAGTGAAGTTTCAGCTCAACATTATTTTGTAACAAATTTCCTATTGTTAATATCTGTGTCTTTAGATTAATTATTATTTGTGCAAAAGAAGCATTTTGTTACCATGAACTTTAGCATATTCTCAAAAAATATTTTGAGGAGGCGAGCAGCTGCAGGCATTTCGCAGTCAATAACAATAGAAATGAGCAATAACTGATCAGAACCGCTTAAAGAACCAAACTTAGGATTTAAATTGAGAGACTCGATCCAGGTAATTATAATGGATTTCAGAGTTCAAAACTGTGCACGTGTTATATCATAAAATTAGATTTTGAATAAATGAATTTCCAGTTTATATTGAAGATTCACAACAAAACTCATACTCAAAAAGAAGAAAATTGTAATTTATTAGAAGAATGGAAACTGCGCGGAATAGAACACTCCTGATCCAATTTAATGTATACAACCCGCAGCAGATTTGAATCATTTTTGTGATATGAAAATTTGTCTGTTCTTAATAATTAACTGTGAAATGTCTCAGCCACTTGTTCTGTTTCCATCTCTCAATTAGAGAATATATTATTTGAGGAGGCGAGCAGCTGCAGGCATTTCGCAGTCAATAACAACAGAAATGAGCAATAACTGATAACTAATATTTATATTAGTCAATATTTTTAAACCACTTCTATTAGCCCTGAATTACAGAATTAGAATTAATGGTTATTAATACCTTATTACATTGTCGATGATTTGTGTCAGTGCCTCATGGTTAATTTGAAGCATGGCTGCATTGATTAATGTTCACCTTGACCATTCCTTAAAAGAAATTGAACATTGTCCATCCAGTTGGCAATGAATGGAGGCAATCTGATGAAATGTGGAGGAAGCAGAGCGTTAGAAAAATGAATTGTGGTAAATGAACTAAGTTCTACTGGGGATCCTGAACATACTGATACTATTTAAGGACAGGGATCGCACCGATAGGGATGAGGAATGGGGATTTTATTCCAGGCTACCCACTGAGCCCCTAGCATCTCCTGATATTCCCCAGCACAACACATAATTCTAAACCTTCCCCTTACTCTGAAGTTGAATGGTCTGGTATCGGTCATCAGCTTCATAACCAACATCATGGAGATGAGCGGCCATCCTCAACAATGGGCTGTTCTGGGAAACAGAGTAATGTTAATGAACCAAGCTCCTGACCGCAAGGAAAAACCGGCCCTATTTGCTCAATATGTCCAGAGGACAATAAAAATGGACAATGCCACTCCTCAGGTCTTGTTTGCAATTTGTTATTTGATCCTGTCCCCTGCAGAAGTTACCAAGTGGCAAGGAGAGAAGGGCCAGAGTGGTGCAGGGCCTGTCCACTTTTGTAGTTGATCAAGCCTTTAAACTTGAAGCTGTCTCACCTTTGTTTAACGTTATGCTTTTGCAATGTATTCCTCCTCGCTGACATGATCCAGACAAACAATGTGAACTGGTCCAAGAATTCCCGGTCACGAATGAGTTGAGTGGTGGCCTTCCACTGGGATGGCCAGAATGAGACCGAACCACAATCCAAGTTACAGGAATAAAAATACTCGAATATGTCCATGACATTGCAAGCCCTATACTATGTGTGCCAACCCCGACTGGGTTGACTGAGACCAGCATACCCACTAGGGGTGGAATCTACCTCAGATGCCCGCCCAGCGACCACTGCTGAGCAACACTTTCCTGAGGGGACACTGGAAACAGGGACAGGCAGGCTCCCAGTACTACACATTTGGGACTGGGAACAAGCCAGCTAACTTCTCCAGGGACAAATGCCAGCCTCTTGCTTTAACTGTGAGAGATAGTGGTACTGGGGAGTGAAATGCCCTTATCTTTGGAGCTTGGAGCCATCTCAGGCTTGCATCCTAGCAAAAGGAGAATCTGAAAATATTGTTGTGCTTTTGGCATGGCCCACGGTTTCGGAGCCTTGTGGGAACACAGAGGATTGAACGTCCACAAATAACTTCCACGGGACAGCTTATTAATAACGCTGGGTTTGTCCAACCAGTCTGGCAGTTATCGAATATACATCTCATGCTGAGGCAACTGATACATTCTCCAAAGGAAGTGAGTGGGAGGTGCAAACATCTGTCCCCATTGGGTTCCCAGTAAAACCTAGTTAGACACAATATAAGGCGGGGTATGCCAGACCTGGGTAAGATACACAGGGTTGGGGTGGGGGGGAAGACCCTGCTGAACAGCGCAAACAATGGACAATATAAGCCGGATATGCCAGACCTGGGGAAGATGCAGAAATCAAAGGGCGAGGGAGACCCTGCTGAACAGCACAAACAATGGATTCAAATGGGGTGCTCCAAGTCAGGGTGGAATGCTGGAACCAGGAAATGTAGCCATTCCCTGCTCCTCACCCCATCCAGGCACCGATCAATTTGCTCTGGGAGTACTCTGAGAAATTTGTCTGTTCTTAATAACTAACTGTGAAAGGTCTCAGCCACTTGTTCTGTTTCCATCTCTCAATTAGAGAATATATTTATATTAGTCAATATTTTTAAACCACTTCTATTAGCCCTGAATTACAGAATAAGAATTAATGGTTTTTATACCTTTATACATTGTCGATGATTTGTGTCAGTGCCTCATGGTTAATTTGAAGCATGGCTACATTGATTAATGTTCACCTTGACCATCCCTTAAAAGAAATTGAGCATTGTCCATCCAGGTGGCAATGAATGGAGGCAATCTGATGAAATGTGGAGGAAGCAGAGCGTTAGAAAAATGAGTTGTGGTAAATGAACTAAGTTCTACTGGGGATCCTGAACCAATGTCTGGCATACTGATACTATTTAAGGACAGGGATCGCACCGATAGGGATGAGGAATGGGGATTTTATTCCAGGCTACCCACTGAGCCCCTAGCATCTCCTGATATTCCCCAGCACAACATACAATTCTAAACCTTCCCCTTACTCTGAAGTTGAATGGTCTGGTATCGGTCATCAACTTCATAACCAACATCATGGAGATGAGCGGCCATCCTCAACAATGGGCTGTTCCGGGAAACAGAGTAATGTTAATGAACCAAGCTCCTGACCCCAAGGAAAAACCGGCCCTATTTGCTCAATATGTCCAGAGGACAATAAAGATGGACAATGCCACTCCTCAGGACTTGTTTGCAATTTGTTATTTGATCCTGTCCCCTGCAGAAGTTACCAAGTGGCAAGGAGAGAGGGGCCAGAGTGGTGCAGGGCCTGTCCACTTTTGTAGTTGATCAAGCCTTTAATCTTGAAGCTGACTCACCTTTGTTTAACGTTATGCTTTTGCAATGTATTCCTCCTGGTGTCGCTGACATGATCCAGACAAACAATGTGAACTGGTCCAAGAAATCCCGGTCACGAATGAGTTGAGTGGTGGCCTTCCACTGGGATGGCCAGAACGAGACCGAACCACAATCCAAGTTACAGGAATAAAAACACTCGAATATGTCCAAGACATTGCAAGCCCTATACCATGTGTGCCAACCCCGACTGGGTTGACTGAGACCAGCATACCCACTAGGGGTGGAATCTACCTCAGATGCCTGCCCACCGACCACTGCTGAGCAACACTTTCCTGAGGGGACACTGGAAACAGGGGCAGGCAGGCTCCCAGTACTACACATTTGGGACTGGGAACAAGCCAGCTAACTTCTTCAGGGAAAAATGCCAGCCTCTTGCTTTAACTGTGAGAGATAGGGGTACTGGGGAGCGAAATGCCCTTATCTTTGGAGCTTGGAGCCATCTCAGGCTTGCATCCTAGCAAAAGGAGAATCTGCAAATATTGTTGTGCTTTTGGCATGGCCCACGGTTTCGGAGCCTTGTGGGAACACAGAGGATTGAACTTCCACAAATGACTTCCACGGGACAGCTTATTAATAACGCTGGGTTTGTCCAACCAGTCTGGCAGTTATCGAATATACATCTCATGCTGAGGCAACTGATACATTCTCCAAAGGAAGTGAGTGGGAGGTGCAAACATCTGTCCCCATTGGGTTCCCAGTAAAACCTAGTTAGACACAATATAAGGCGGGGTATGCCAGACCTGGGTAAGATACACAGGGTTGGGGTGGGGGGGAAGACCCTGCTGAACAGCGCAAACAATGGACAATATAAGCCGGATATGCCAGACCTGGGGAAGATGCAGAAATCAAAGGGCGTGGGAGACCCTGCTGAACAGCACAAACAATGGATTCAAATGGGGTGATCCAAGTCAGGGTGGAATGCTGGAACCAGGAAATGTAGTCATTCCCTGCTCCTCACCCCATCCCCAGGCACCGATCAATTTGCTCTGGGAGTACTCTGAGCCGACCACAAGTGCTGGAATCAAAGCCCTTTGGAGTGGAATTCAGTCGATTTCCTGATGAATGGATAATGGCACCTCTTTCACTTGCAGCCACAAGGCCTAACCCTGGCTCCCACTCTCCTGCACTGGGAGTTGCATTCCCTGCTCCTCACCCCATCCATGGAACCGATCAATTTGCTCTGGGAGTACTCTGAGCTGACCACAAGCGCTGGAATCAAAGCCCATTGGAGTGGAATTCAGTCGATTTCCTGATGAATGGATAATGGCACCTCTTTCACTTGCAGCCACAAGGCCTAACCCTGGCTCCCACTCTCCTGCACTGGGAGTTGCTATCTCGGGGATGTGGTTCCCCTTTTACCGTACTCATCCAGATTTGAACGACATTCACCTCCTAACAAAAGAATTCTAAGTGACACTGAGCGGCACTTTGCCATTATCTTTCCCCCTTTATGAAAGTGCTCGGCTAATAAACGAAGTTAGATTCATAGAACATAGAACATTACAGCACAGGACAGGCTGTTTATGGAACCGTTCGGCAGTAAAGGAAGTTACACTCATACAAGATACAGCATTACAGCACCGTACAGACCCTTGATGTAACCGCTTGGCTCATAAAGGAATTTAGACTAATGCAACACAGCGTATCACAGCGTAGTTCAGGCCATTGATGGAACCACTCGGCTAATCAATAAAGTTACACTCATAGAACATAGAACATTACTGCACAGTAGAGGCCCTTCATAGAACTACTCAGCTAATAAAGGAAGCTAGACTCATACAACATAGAACATTACAGCCCAGTACAGGCCCTTAATGGAACCGATTGGCAAATAAAAGAAGTTAGATGAACACAAGATAGAACATTATAGTGCTGTATAGGCGTTTTTTGGAACCAGTCAGCTAACAAAGGAAGTTAGAACACGACAGCGCAGTCCAGGCCGTTTATGGAACTGCTTGGCCGCTTGGCTAATAAATGAACTTGGACTCAGACAACACAGAACATCACAGGTCAGCACAGGCCGTTTATGCAACCGCTCGGCTAATAAAGCAAGTGAGACTAATACAACAAAGAATAACAGTGCAGGCTGTTTATGGAATGGCTCCGCCAATAAAGGAAGTTAGCCGAATATGAGAAAGAACAAGACAGCACAGAACAGGCCCATTATGGACCCACACGGCCAATAAAGCAAATTAGTCTAATGCAATACAGAACAATACAGCGCAGTACAGGCCCTTTATGGAACCGCTTGGCTAATAAAGAAAGTTAGACTCATACAAAATAAAGTATTACAGCGCAGTACAGGACCTTTATGGAACCGCTCAGCTAACAAATAAAGTTGCACTCATAGAACAAAGAGCATGACAGCGAAGTACAGGCCATTTATGGAAACGCTCTGTTAATAAAGGAAGTTAGACTCATATATTACAGAGCATTACAGCGCAGTACAGACACTTTCTGGAACCGCTCAGCTAATGAAGGAATTTAGACTAATACAATATAGAATATCGCAACGCAGTGCAGGTCGTTTATGGAACCACTCGTCTATTAAATAAAGTTACACTCAGAGAACATTACAGTGCAGTACAAGCCCTTTATGGAACCACTCAGATAAAAAATCACAGGTCAGCACAGGCCGTTTATGCAACCGCTCGGCTAATAAAGCAAGTGAGACTAATACAACAAAGAATAACAATGCAGGCTGTTTTTGGAACAGCTCCGCCAATAAAGGAAGTTAGCCGAATACGAGAAAGAACAAGACAGCACAGAACAGGCCCATTCTGGACCCACACGGCCAATAAAGCAAATTAGTCTAATACAATACAGAACAATACAGCGCAGTACAGGCTCTTTATGAAACCGCTTGGCTAATAAAGAAAGTTAGACTCATACAAAATAAAGTATTACAGCGCAGTACAGGACCTTTATGGAACCGCTTGGCTAATAAAGGAAGTTAGACTCATACAAAATAAAGTATTACAGCGCAGTAAAGGACCTTTATGGAACCGCTCAGCTAACAAATAAAGTTGCACTCATAGAACATAGAACATGACAGCGAAGTACAGGCCATTTATGGAACCGCTCTGTTAATAAAGGAAGTTAGACTCATATATTACAGAGCATTACAGCGCAGTACAGACACTTTCTGGAACCGCTCAGCTAATGAAGGAATTTAGACTAATACAATATAGAATATCGCAACGCAGTGCAGGTCGTTTATGGAACCACTCGTCTATTAAATAAAGTTACACTCAGAGAACATTACAGTGCAATACAAGCCCTTTATGGAACCACTCAGATAAAAAAGGAAGTTAGACTAATACAACTTCGAACATGGTAGTGCAGCACAGTCCCCTTATGGAAGTGCTCGGCCAAAAAAGTAAGTTAGACTTCTACAACAAAGAACATTACAGCACAATACAGGCCGTTTATACAACAGCTCGGGTAATAAAGGACGTTAGACTAATACAACATAGAACATTACAGCTCAATACATACCCCTTATGGAACTGCTATGTTAATAAAGGAAGTTAGACTCATAGAGCATAGAACATTACAGTGCAGTACAGGCCCTTTATGGAACAGCCCGGCTACTAAAGGAAATTAGACTAATATAACATAGAGTATGACAGTGCAGTATAGGCCCTTTATGCGACCACTCGGCCAATAAAGGAAGTTTGAGTAATAAAACATAGAACATAACAGCATGTTGCAGGCCCTTTGTGGAACCGCTCAGCAATAAATGAAGTTAGATAATACGGCATAGAGGTAAAAACAATCAGTGCAGATGCTGGAAACCAGATTCTGGAGTAGAGTGGTGCTGGAAAAGCACAGCAGTTCAGGCAGCATCCGAGGAGCAGGAAAATCCGACGTTTCAGGCAAAAACCCTTCATCAGGAATACCAGCTCATATTTGTTGTTTGAGTTGATGAAGGGCTTTTGCCCGTAACGTCGGATTTTCCTGCTCCTCGGATGCTGCCTGAATTGTTTGTGCTTTTGATACAACATAGATCATTATAGCGTAGTACAGGCCCTTTTTGAAACCGCTCAACTAATAAAGGACTTTAGACTCATCGAACGTGGAACATTACAGCACAGTACGGCCCTTTATGGAACTGCTTGGCTGATTAAGGAAGTTAGACTAATACGACACAGAACATTACAGCGCACTACAGGCCCTTGATTGAACCACTCGGCTAATAAAGGACGTTAGACTAATACAACGTAGAACATTACAGCTCAGCACAGGCCGTTTATGCAACCGCTCGGCTAATAAAGGAAGTTATGCAGGTACAGGCCCTTGATTGAACCACTCGGCTAATAAAGGACGTTAGTCTAATACAACAGAGAACATTACAGCCCTGCACAGGCCGTTTATGCAACCGCTCGGCTAATAAAGGAAGTTAGACTAATACAACAAAGAACAACAGTGCAGGCTGTTTATGGAACGGCTCCGCCAATAAAGGAAGTTAGCCAAATACGAGAAAGAACAAGACAGCACAGAACAGGCCCATTATAGAACCACTCGGCTAATGAAGGAAGTTTCATTCATAGAACATTACAGCGCAGTACAGGTCCTTTCTGGAACCGTTTGGCTAATAAATGAATTTAGACTAATACAACATAGAATATCACAACACAGTATAGGTTGTCTATATAGAACTGCTCGGCTAATAAATAAAGTAACACTCATAGAACATAGAACATTACAGCGCACTATAGGCCTTTTATGGAACCACTTGGCTGATAAAGGATGTTTGAGTAATACAACATGGCAGCGTAGTGCACGCCTTTTATGGAACCGCTTGGGCAATAAATGAAGTTAGACTAATACAACATAGAATATTATAGTGTTATACAGGTCCTTCATGGAACCACTCAGCTAACAAAGGATGTTAGTCTAATACAACATAGAACATTACAATGCACTACAGACCCCTTATACAACTGCTGGGCTAATAAAGGAAGTTAGACTAATACAACATAGAACATGACAGCGCAGTACAGGCCCTTTATTGCAAAGCTCGGCTAATAAAGGAAGTTAGACTTGTACAACAAAGAACAATACCGCGCAGTGCAGGTCCATTATGGAACCACTCGGCTAATAAAGGAAGTTAGACTCATACAAGATAGGGCATTACAGCACAGTATGCAGACCCTTTCTGGAACCGCTTGGCTAATAAAGGAAGTTTGACTCATAGTATAAGGAACATGACAGCGCAGTTCTGGAGGCACTCAGCTAATAAAGGAAGCTGGACTAATACAACATAGATCATGAAAGCGCAATAGAGGCCATTTATGGAACTGCTCGGCTAATAAAGGAAGCTAATCTCATAGAACATTGCAGCGCAGTGCACGCCCTTCATTGAACCGCTTGGCTAATAACGGATGTTAGATTGATCCAACACAGAGCATTACAGCGCAGTACAAGGCCTTCACCGAACTGCTTGAGTAATAAAGGAAGCTAATCTTAGAGAACATTACAGCGCAGTACGGGCCCTTTATGGAACTGCTCGGCGATAAAAGAAGTTAGACTGATACAGCATAGAACATTACAGCGCAGTACAGGCGCTTCATTGGTTTGTCTAACTTCCTTCATCAGCCGAGCGGTTCCATAAAGGGCCTGTACGGCGCTGTCATGTTCCATGATCTCTGAGTCTCGCTTCCTTTATTAGCCAAGTGGTTCCAAACAAGGACTGTACTGCGCTGTAACATTCTATGTCGCATTAGTGTAACGTCTGCTATTAGATGAGTTGTTGCATAAAGGGCATTTACTGCACTGTAATGTTCTATGTTGAATTAGTCAAGCATCCTTTATTCGCCGAGCAGTTCCATAACGGACCTGTCCTGCGTTGCCATATTCTATATTCTCTTAGTCTAACTTCCTTTACGAGCTGAGCGGTTCCATAAAGGGTGTGTACTGAGCTATAATGTTCTATGTTGTATTAGTCTAATGTCTTTTATTAGCCGAGTGGTTCCATAAACGGCTTGTGCTGGGCTGTGGTGTTCTCTGAGCCTAACTTCCTGTATTTGACGAGCGGTTCCATAAAGGGACTGTAATGCACTGTAATGTTCTTTGTTGTTTGAGTTTAACTTGCTTTACTGGCCGAGCGGTTCCACAAGGGGCCTGTACTGCGCTGTCATGTTCTATGTTGTATGAGTCTAACTTCCTTTATTAGGCGGGTAGTTCCATAAACGGCCTGTACTGCGTTGTAATATTCTCTGTTGTATTAGTCCAACCTCTTTTATTAGTCGAGCGAGTTCTTAAAAAACCTGTACTGCGCTGTAATGTTCTATGTTGTTTTCGTTCAACGTCTTTTATTAGACAAGCGATTCCATAATGGACCCGTGCTGCGCTGTGATGTTGCATGCTCTACGTGTCTAGCTTCCTTTATTAGCCAAACTGTTCCATAAAGGGCTTGTACTGTGCTTTAATGTTCTCTGTGGTATTCGTCTAACTTCCTTTATTATCTGAGTGGTTCATCTATACTGTGCTGTAATGTTCTATGTTCTATGAGTGCAACTTTATTTATTAGCCGAGTGGTTCTATAAGGGGCCTGTACTGCGCTGTAATGTCCTATGTTATATTACTGTAAATTCCTGTATTAGCCAAGCGGTTACAGAAATGGTCTGTACTGCGTTGTAATGCACTATCTTGTATGAGTCTAACTTCCTTTTTTAGCTGAGCGGTTCCATAAAAGACCTGTATTATGCTGTAATGTTCCATGTTCTATTTGACTAACACCCTGTATTAGCCGAGCAGTTCCATAAAGTGCCTGTACTGCGCTGTCATGATCTATGTTGTATTTGTCTAACTTCACATATTAGCAGAGCGTTCCATAAAGGGCGTGTAGTGCGCTGTAATGCTCTATGCTCTATGAGTCCAACTTGCTTTATTAGCTGAGCTGTTCTATAAAGGACCTGTACTGCACTATAATGTTCTATGTTGTATTTGTTTCATTTCCTGCATTAAGCGAGAGGTTCCACAACGGGCCTGTAATGCGCTGTCATTTTCTATGATTCTACCTGCCTTTATCAGTTCAGCGGTTCCACAAAGGAACTGTACTGCAATGTAATGTTCTAAATTCAATAAGTTGTACTTCCTTTATTAGCCAAGTGATTCCATATAGGGCCTGTACTGTGCTGTAATGTTCTATGTTCAATGAGTCTAACTTCCTTTGTTAATAGCTGAAAATGTGTTGCTGGAAAAGCGCAGCAGGTCAGGCAGCATCCAAGGAACAGGAGAATCGACGTTTCGGGCATAAGCCCTTCTTCAGGAATTTTCAGCTCTAATCTTCAGCATCTGCAGTCCTCACTTTCTCCTAACTTCCTTTGTTAGCTAATTGGTTTCATAAAGGACCTATACTGCGCTGTGATCTTGTATGTTGTATTAGTCTAAATACCTATACTAGCCGAGCAATTCCATTAAGTGCCTGTGCTGCACTGTAATGTTCTCTCTACTATTAGGTTAATTTCCTTTATCAGGCAAGCGGTTCCATAAAGGGCCTGTACTGCACTGTAATGTTCTCTGTTCTATGAGTGTAACACCCTGTATTAGCCAAGCAATTCCATGAAGGTCCTGTACTGCGCTGTAATGTTCTATGTTGTATTCGTCTGACATCTTGCATGAGCCGAGCAGTTGCATAAAGGGCCTGTACTGTAATGTTCCATGCTCAATAAGTCTAACTTCATTTATTAGCTGAGTGCTTCCATATAGGGCCTGTCCTCTGTTGAAAAGTTCTATGTTCTGTGAGTCCAACTTCCTTTATTAGCCGAGTGGTTCCATGAAGGGCCTGTACTGCGTTGTGATATTATATGCTGTGCTAGTCTAAATAGCTTTATTAGCCGAACGATTCCATTAAGGGCATGTGCTGCACTGTAATGTTCTACATAGTATTATTTCTAATTTCCTTCATCAGCAAACGGTTCCCTAAAGAGTTTGTACTGCGCTGTAATGCGCTATGTTCTGAGTCTAACTTAAATTATCAAGCAAGCGGTTCTATGTAGGACCTTTACAGCACTGTAATGTTCTATGTTGTATCAGTCACAGAGCGGTTCCATAAACGGCCTGTACTGCCCTGTAATGTTCTTTGTTGTATCAGTATAGTGTCCATTATTAGCCGCCAGGTTGCATAAACTGCCTGTACTGCGCTGTAATGTTCTATGTCATATTAGTTAAACTTCCTTTATTAGCCGATCAGTTCTATAAAGGGCCTGTACTGCATTGTAATGTTCTATGTAGTATTAGTCTAACTTCATTTATTCGCCAAGCGGTTCCACAAATGGCCTCTTTTGCCCTGTAATGTTCTTTGTTGTATTAGTCCAATGTTCGTTATTAGTTGAGCGGTTCCATAAAGGGCCTGTACAGAATTGTTATGTTCTATGTTGTATTTGTTTGAATTCCGTTATCAGGCAAGCACTTCCATAAATGAAAGTGCTGTACTGTGTTGTAATGTTCTATGTTCTATGAGTGTAACACCATGTATTAGCCAAGGAGTTCCATGATGGTCCTGTACTGCGCTGTAATGTTCTATGTTGTAATAGTCTAATATCCGGTATTAGCCAAGTAGTTGCATAAATGGCCTTTACTGTGCTGTAATTCTCCATGATCTATGACTCGAACTTCAAATATCAAGTAAGCGGTTCCATATAGGGACTGTACTTCGCTGTAATTTTCAATGTTGCATTAGTCAAGTGTCCGTTATTAGCTGAGCGGGTATATAAAGGGCCTGTAATGCGCTGTAATGCCCATGTTCTATGAGTCTTACTTCCCTTATTAGCCAAGCATTATGGCACGGGTCCTGCACTGCGCTGTAATGTTCAATATTGTATTCGTCTAACATCCGGTATTAGCCAAACAGTTGCATAAATGGCCTGTACTGCACTGTAATGCTCCATGTCCTATGAGTCTAACTTGAAATATCAAGCAAGCAGTTCTATATAGGACCTGTACTGCGCTGTAATGTTCTATGTTGTATTAGTCTAGTATACATTATTAGCACAGCGGTTCCATAAAGGTCATGTACAGCGCTGTAATGTTCTGAAATCTCTGAGTTTTCCTTCCATCATTAGCTGAGCGGTTCCATAAAGGGTTTGTACTTCGCTGTCAAGGTCTATGTTCTATGAGCCTTCCATCTGGTATTAGCCAAGCGATTCCACAAAGGACCAATACTGTATTGTAAGGGTCAATATTCAATGAGTGCATCTTTCTTTAATAGCTGAGTGGTTTCTTAAATGACCTCTACTGTGCTGTTATGTTCTATGTTGTATTAGTCTAACTTCCATTATTAGCCGAGCGGTTCCATAAAGGGCCTGTACTGCTCTGTAATGTTCTATGTTTTATGAATATAAAACTGTGTTAGTCAAGCGGTTCCACAAAGGGCCTGTACTGCATTGTGATGTTCTAAGTTGTATTAGTCTAACTTCATTTATTAGCCAAGCGATTCCACAAAGGGCCTGTACTGCCCTGTAATGTTCTTTGTTGTATCAGTATAGTGTCCATGATTAGCCGATCGGTTCCATAAACTGCCTGTACTGCGCTGTAATGTTCTATGTCATAGTAGTTAAACTTCCTTTATTTGCTGATCGGT
>NC_057725.1:71455239-71466545 GCF_004010195.1 Chiloscyllium plagiosum | reverse complement strand
TCTTTTCCAGCAACACATTATCAGCTCTGATCTACAGCATCTGCAGTCCTCACTTTCTCCTTAAGGCAACTTCAGCCAAGTTTTCCCTCATTCTATTGTAGTCTACCTTGTTTAAGCACAGGACCCTGGCATTGGATTTTATCTTCACACTCTCTATCTGTATTCAAAATGCAACCACACTGTGATCACTCCTTCACTCCTTAATCCCTAACTATGATGCGAATAATTATTCCTGTCTCATTGCACATGACCAGACGTACTCCTCATTGTATGTGCTTTTATTTTAGAATTTAAAGCATTCCCAAGTAGTCAAACCCAGACTTTTCGGATTCGCTGCTTTTAAGATCTCCATGAAAAATAAAACAAAGCGAATAAACTTGTTAAAGGAGTAGCATTGTCACAACGCTAGTCTTGGGACTTCATCAAAAATGTTTCTGAAAATCCAAATTCACTGCATCCACTGCTTCGCCATAACTTACTTCCCAGTCGGTTTCTCAAATATGATTGGCTTTTAATAAATCAGCATTGACTTGATCTACATTAATTACTTTTACATTAATGTAATTTTCAAAGTTCCCAGGCAATGCATCCTTTCTAATATACTCTTGTCTTGTCCCAATTGCTTATTTGATGTTAAGCATACTGTAATTCCCTGCTTTCTCCCTGCCTCCTTTAGAAATACTGGGGTTACATTTGTTGCTCTCAAATCTGTCCATTCAGTTCCAGAATCATCAAGCATTTGGAAGAGGATAAACAGAGTACTCATTATTACCTTGGCAACCTCCCTTAGTAACCAACAGTATAGATTAGCAGGCCATGGGATTTATCAGATTTCAGTCCAAATACTTTCTCCAAAACTGCTTATTTACAGAATTGATTCTATTTCATTTTTCTCAGTAAACTGAGGATTGCTTGGAAGTTTTTTCTTAACGTTTTCCTTTGTGAAGGCAGAACAGAAGTAGTTGCTTCATAGTCCTGCCATTTTCCTGTTCTCCATTCTTTGGTTCTCAGGTTGTAAGGAAGCTACAATTATTTTCTTTAACTTTTCACCTTGGCATACTGTACGTTGAGACACTTTTACATTTCACTCTTATTGATCTACTCTTCAGAAATTCATCAATTCCTGTCTTAAGCTGCTCGGTGATTGACCTTCCATGCCATACATTCACAGAAGCAAAGATTATGTACAGTCAGAAATGCAGCGCAATCTACATTAGTCCCACTTTCGTACATCAGACCTGGAGACGTGAATGTTATGACACTTCAAGTGCTTGTCCAAGTGCCTTTTAATGGCTGTGAGATGACCCACAATATCTCCCCTCTCAGGAAGTGCATTCCAGACCCCAACACCCTCTGGGTGAAAAACCATCTTCAAGTCCTCTCGAAATCTCAAACCATTAGCTTTAAAAGTGTGCTCCCTTGTTCTTTACCCTTTAACTAAAAGGAACATCTGCTGTCTATCCACCCTTTCCATGATCCTCGTAATCTTATCCTTCTGAATCATGTCGCTGTCAGCCTTTTCTTCTCTGAAGTAAACCCCCGAGCTTACCCAGCCTCTCTCCAGAGCTGATATGTTCCATCCCAGGGAACATCCTGGTGAATCTCCTCCGCACCCCCTCCAGTGCAATCACATCCGTCCTGTAATGTGGATCTCTGAACTGCACACAGTATTCAATCTTGAACTAACCAAAGTGCTATATAGCACTTGGAATCTATGCCTTTAAAGGCTATCCTACTGTCTCCAATGACTTCTTAGCTCATCCATTTCCCTGTCCAATCACATTCAGGGATGTGTGGAGCAGCACCCTCTGAGCTTCCCAGTGTACTGCCATTCATTGAGTCCTTCCCTGTCATGTTCCGTCTTCCAAAGTGCATCACCTCATATTTATCAGGGTGACATTCCATCTGCCATTGATCTTTCAATCTGATCAATACATCTGTATCTTCCTGTAACGTAAGACCTTCCTCCTCACTGCCAACCACCTGGCTAATCCTTGTTTCAAATACAAACGTAATTATTACACACACCCCACGCTCCTCCACATTCACATCTATATCATTTATGAATACCACAAATAATAAGGGACACAGCACTGATCCCTGTGGTACACCAGGGGACACTGGTCCCCAGTCACACAAACAACCTTCTACCACCACCTATTTCCTGCAATAGTTACCAGAACACTGATCTGATACTCATTGGTCTGTGCTTCCCTGGTCAATCTCTACAACCCTTCCCAGAAACGGTGTTATCCAGTCCTCTGACACCTTACCTGTGACCAGATTCTATTTAAACATTTGCATCAACGCCTTTCATCTCTTGTCTCCAACAGCAGCCTGAGATGTAATTGATCTGGACCCAAGGAAAGTGTCCAATTATATACCAGCGAAAACGACCAATCCCTGCTCGCATCTTACATCAATCTGCTCAAGAGCTTCCCAGCCCATCTTCGCAAAGTCTGTCCCTAAATCCTCCTCTCAAATAAAACATGGAGCTCCCATATATAAATCTATCGATGTTCATCAGCTTCACACAGATTTCCCCCTTGATCCCAGGCCAAGTCTCCTCAGCAGACAATCTTGCCACCTGAGGAATTAATATGGAGTGTATTCATTCAGTACATAGGATCTGTATATGAGATTATAATTGATTGCAAAAGATTACCGCCTGCGGATGACAAGCTCTCCACTCTCCCTCTTCTTCCCTTCTTAAATGGTTGGAATGCATTTATATCTGTTCAAATTGAATACGGATAAATACAGTGATCCCCAATTCAATCCATCTATGTATTGCTGCTTTCTCTGAAATTGCAGGATGAAATACATCTGGTCTGTCTGACTTATCAACCCTCAATCCAGGTATGTTTTCAAATTCTACCTCGTAACTGTATATGAGCGATTTTAATATTTAGATACAAAGGGTCGACGGTCACTTAGTTTTTCTGGGAGATTTTCTGGATCGTCCTACATGAAGGCAGACATAATGTAACGGTTTTGTCTCCCTGTCAATTTTCTGTTCTCTACAATTAATTATCCTGTCCACACATTCACTATTCCACATTTGACCTTGTTTTACGTTTCCTTTCAAATATGGGCCAGACGCTTTTCGCCAGTGTTTACAAAGAAGAAAGAAAATTCCAGCACAGGAGAAGGCCACCTATTTTAGAAGGATCTGTATCCCTCTGCTCTCTGCCCATTCATGTATCTGCATAAATACATATTAAATGCCCACGTCTTCCACTTTCGCTGGCAATGCGTTGCAGGAAACCACCAGTCTCTGCGAAAAGAACTTGCTGAACATTTCTCCCATAAATCTTTCCCCTCTCATCTTGAAGTCCTGACCCCTAGCAATTGAGTACTCTACTCTAGAAATAAGCTTCTTGCTATCCACTCTGTACCTCTCATGATTTTGTAGAATTCAATCAGGTCAGACCAACATCCGTCAGTCTAATGTAAATAATCCTAAACTACCAAATCTCTTTTCATAGACAGTTCCCTCCAATACCAAGCAACATCCTGGTGAAACTCCTCTGCACCCTCTCCAAAGCATCCACATCCTTTTGGTGATGTGGCGATCAGAACTGTACGAAGTATTCCAAATTGTCGAACCACAGACTTTTACAACTGTTACAGGACCTGCCGACCATTGTATGCAATAGATTCCAACAGATTCCCTCCTGTGGATGACAAGTTAGCTCTCCTGTAGTTCTCCACTTTCCCTTTTCTTCCCTACTTAAATTGGTGGAATGCAGAAAGCAAAGTATGCGGTATGTCTTCTTGACCACTCTATCGACCTGCCACTCTAAGCGAATAATGGACCTGAACACCCAGATCTCTCTGTACATAAAATTTCCGCAGGGATTTTTCCATTTACCCTATAGTTCACTCTTGAATTGGATCTTCCAAAATGCTACTTCTCACTTTTGCCCGGACTGAAATCCATCTGTCATTTCTCCGCACCACTCTCCAATCTATCTGCATGCTGCAGCATTCTCTGACAGTCCCCTTCACTTTATGCTACTCCACTAATCTTAGTGTCATCTGCAAACTTGTTAATCAGACCACCTACACATTCCTTCAGATCATTTATGTATATCATAAACAACAGTGCACCTAGCACTAATCCCTGTGAAACGCCACCCAGAACAGCTCTCCATTTTGAGAAACTCCCTTCCACTACTTCTCTCTGTATGCTGCTGCCAAGTTTATTCTCTATCCATCTAGCTAGTACACTCTGGACCCCTTTCGACTTCACCTACTCCATCAGCTTACCTCATCAAACACTTTACTGACATCTGCAGCCCTTTCCTCACTATCAATTTTTTCACTTCTTCAAAGAATTCTATTATATTTGCTAAGATGTGACCTTGCCTGCACAAAACCAGTGAAAGTCTTTTTTGGAGTCTGTCTGTGTCTTACTCTGGAGTTGGACTGGTTTCATTTCCAAAGCAGGACTGTAAAAAATGCCACATTGACTAACTGCCTATAATTTGTATGTTTTTTTAAACAAAATAGAATGCTTTTACAAATACAAATCTGCAAATTCAAATTCACCCCACAGCTTTATGCGTGTGTGCATGAGAGAAATGCAGAGTATGTGTATGCGGGGGTGGCGGGAGAGTGAGACAAAGAGAGTGTGTGTGCACATGTGTGTGAGAAAGAAAGAGGGTATGTGTGTGTATGTTTGTGTGGGCACGTGTGCATGTAAGGGTGGGGTGTGTGTGTCCACATGTAGACACAGATAGATTTGGTAAACTCCTTTCCCCACATACACTCACTCCGTGGTGTTAGAGCTTCCCCTCTCTGCAGTCTCTACTCCATTTGTTGTTCATGTTATAATCCCTGATGCTGTAACTACAGTCCCCATGCTACATTCAGAGTTGGGTCATCTCATCCTCAGATCTCCCTGAGTGTCTAAGGCAGCTCACAGCATAACATCCAGCAAACCATTCCCAGCACCTCCACTAACTTTTCAATAACAGGAGTCAGTCAGAAGCCCGTAAGCGACAAGTTAGATGCCTGTTCCTTCACAATAATAGTCGAGGGACTTCCTCGTGTTACTGACCACACAATCAACTGAGAGGGACAAACACAGACATTCAGTGGACAGGCACAGTCCAAGTTTCAAAGACATGAGTCAAAGCTCCTGGAACCCATCTGTCTAACATGGACCATAAAACTTTCAATCTTTTTTCTTTCTTCCATGTGTGTGGGAGTAGTGCAACAGCACTGCAGGATTGCATATGGGACATGGGACACACAGGGAAATGAACAACAGCCAAACACGCACCATTTCATTATTTCTGAGCTTCACAATGTCAGCACTCGATACATTTGGGAGCCAAAACCCAAGGCCAGGGAAAGATACGGAGGGACAGAAAGATTCACATTAAAGATAGAAACAAAGAATTAAGATAGAAATAGACCATATTGGTGAAATGTGAGGAAAAACGCAGGACAGTGGGACTAACTAGAGGAGTCAGACGTTGGAGGGTCCAATCACAAGAATGAGAACATTGAATAACGGCATTATCAGATCAGCTGACATAATTTGTTGCATCAAATTCTGAATCTGCATCACAGATCAAAACCCAGACACTATAAACTGGGACAAGACAACAGCCAAGCATGGAGAGATGTGCAGACTATGCTGGGCATGTTGCTCAGTGAACTGGACTATCTGTCCAGCACAGAGAGCTGTGAAGACTATGCCAGTGTATTGCTCAGTATATTGGACTATCTATCCAGGGTGGGGAGTTGTGCAGGCTATGCCAGTGTATTGCTCTGTAAACTGGACTATCTGCATAGCATGGGGAGCTGTAAACAGTCTATTCCAGTGAATAGACTGTATTCACCTTTGAATTTCACGGCTCTTGGTTCAAATAGCAGATGGGATGAGCTAGTGAAGTATATATTGGAGTTATCATTAGTTACAATTATGAGTGGTCACGATATGGTGTCAGGAATTGGCTCTTGGTCAAAGGGGTCATTACTGTTGTCATTTGTCTATTTCAGACTCAGTATGGGCCAGGGATGGGATGTAGCCAGAGGAAAGAAATGTAGTTTGTAACCAGAACTGAAGATTGTGACCTCAATGCTTTCATTATTTAAATCAAAAGGGCAGTGATAGGATGAATCATGGTTCACAACTGAAACTGAACAGATCAACATAGAAACCCATGAGTAACACTGCCAGAAGCAAGGAGGGAGAGAGTGAATTAACACGTTCATTGCTGCAGTTAGTAGTAGTTTGTAAAGTGAATATCTGGATTTAGACTCTCAGTAGGAACAATAACAGCGACAAAGCTAGTAGGGTCAATTAAAGGATAGTATTACAGTCAATCATGATTTATAAAATTAATGACTGAACAGTGAGACTTACCAGGGATACCAACGAAAGCCAGGATTGGATAATAAAAACATTGAATAGTATAAAGTGCAAATTTAATCCGCCACGATAATGGTCTTCGATCATAATATGTAGAAAGAAGCCAAACATACCAATATAAACTCTTGTCTATTCTTGGCACATTCCACTCTAATGTTCTCAGATTGTGAACCATTGTTGGAGCATTCCAGTCCAATGTTCTCAGATTCTGATTCATTGTTGGAACATTCCAGTCTCTTGTGCTCAGCTTCTGATCTCTCCTCCCTATCTCTCCCTGTCAGTGCTGTCAGCGATGCTCCCACTCATACTGTGGGATAACACATTGAACGGGGCCCATTTATCATTAAAAGATTGAAACCCTCCACTGGCATAATTACAATCCATGGAGACTGGCGTTAATCATAGTCAATGAACAAACAGGCTCAGTTAACTCCTTCCTTACATCACTTTTCGTATTCCAATAAAAGGGAATATTTACTCCATCTGGGTGGAATAGATGGGTGTTGCTTAGGGATGGACCATAAACCTTTCAATCTTATTCTTCCTTCCGTGTATGTGGGAGTAGTGCAAGAACACTGCAGGACTGTATCTATTACATGCTTTTTCTAAAGTGAGACAGTGATAAAGTAAAAGACCAGCTGCATGAGGTGACCGGTGGGTTAATTTCCAGAGACAATAAACCAATGCACAATATTTATTGCCCTTTGACTTTGTGCAATGTTGCTCCTGGTTTTATATGCACTGTTGTCAAATCCTTCCATAACCTTGGGACGTCATTCAGATCATCGGGACTGCTGCTCAGGAACAAGAGGAAGTCATTCTGTCCCCATATGTCTGTTACAGAGGGACAGGAGGAGGCCATTCAGCCTCTCTGGTCTGTTATAGAGGGACTGGAGAAGGCCATTCAGCCCTGTTACAGAGGGACAGGAGGAGACCATTTTGCCTCTCGAGTCTGTTATCAAGGGACAGGAGGAGACCATTCAGCCTCTCCAGTCTGTTACAAATCGAGAGGAGGCGGCCATTCAGCCTCTCAAGTCTGTTACAGAGGGACAGGAGGAGGCCATTCAGCTTTTCAGGTCTGTTACAGAGGGACTGGAGAAGGCCATTCAGCTTTTCAGGTCTGTTACAGAGGGACAAGGGAGGCCATTCAGCCACTCGACCCTGTTACAGAGGGACAGGAGGTGACCAATCAGCCTCTCCAGTCTGTTACATATGGAGAGGAGGCGGACATTCTACCTCTCGAGTTTGTTACAGAGGGACAGGAGGAGGCCATTCAGCCTGATGAGTCTGTTGCAGAGGGACAGTAGGAGGCCATTCAGCCTCTCGATCATGTTACAGAGGGACAGGAGGAGACCAATCAGCCTCTCCAGTCTGTTACAGAGGGACAGGAGGAGGCCATTCAGCCTGACGAGTCTGTTACAGAGGGACAGGAGGAGACCAATCAGCTCCTCGAGTCTGTTGCAGAGGGACAAGGGAGGCCATTCAGCCTCTCGATCATGTTACAGAGGGACAGGAGGAGACCATTCAGCCTCTCGAGTATGTTGCAGAGGGACAGGAGGACCCACTCAGCCTCTCAAACCTGTTACTCATTCAGCTTCTCAGATCTGAATAACTAAAGCAGTCAGTCAGCATGTTTGCTCAATTAATGAGAAATAAAATATAAATGCACCATTCAGATTTTATGGTGCTTTACAGAAACAGGAGAAAGTTTTTCAGTCAATAGCAGCTGAAAGGAATGTGAAGAGGCGATTCAGTCACTCAATTCCATTCCACAGGAGCAGCAGGCAAGCACAGAGCTCTTCGAGCGTGTTACTCAGGAGCAGCAGGCGGAGAACACACAGTGATTGGAGCCTGTTACTCAGGGCAGAATGAGGAGAGCACACAGCTTTTCCTGTTACTCAGGAATGGCAGCAGGAGGAGAGCACACAGCTATTGGACCCTGTTACTCAGGGCAGAAGGAGGAGAGCACACAGCTTTTCCTGTTACTCAGGAATAGCAGCAGGAGGAGAGCACACAGCTATTGAATTCTGTTGCTCAGGAATAGCAGGAGGAGAGCACACAACTATTGGAGTCTGTTACTCAGGGGCAGCAGGGTGAGAGCACACAGGTATTGGGGTCTGTTACTCAGGAACAGGAGGAGGACACCTATTTTCACAAACACGGGACAAAGGAACAGGAGGCAATCACTCAACTGCTCGAGACTGGGACACAGGAGCAAGAGGGAGTCACTCAACTGCTCAAGACTGGGACACAGGAGGAGGAGGGAGTCACTCAACTGCTCAAGACTGGGACCCAGGAACAGGAGGGAGTCACTCAACTGCTCAAGACTGGGACCCAGGAACAGGAGGGAGTCATTCATCTGCTTGAGACGGGGACACAGGAACAGGAGTGAGTCACTCAACTGCTCGAGACCGGGACACAGGAACAGGAGGCATTCACTCAACTGCTCCAGACTGACACACAGGGATAGGAGTCATTCAAGTGCTCAAGAGTGGCACACAGGAGCAAGAGGCAATCATTCAACTGCTTGTGACAGGGACTCAGGAACAGGAGGCAGTCATTCAACTGCGCGAGACTGGCACGCAGGAACAGGAGGTTGTCACTCAACTGTTCGAGACTGGGATACAGGTTGAGTAGGCAGTAATTCAACTGCTCGAAATTGTGACACAGGAACAGGAGGCAATCATTCTCTGGTCTGATTGTGATTCCCTCATTCCACTTTACAGAAATTCCCCTCTCTGCAGCCTCTGCTCCATTTGTTGGTCATGTTGTAGACCCAGATGCTGTAACTACAGTCACCATGAGTCATCCGGAGTGGGTCACCAAAAGCTGTGGTCTTCCTGAATGTCCCACAGCAGCTTAAAACACAGCCTTCAGGAAACCAGCCCCAGCTTTTCCACTATAGTTCCAAAACTTGAATTAAGTCAAATGTCACTAAAATGCAAGTGAGAAGCCTGTTCTGAATCAGTAACAGTTGAGGGGATTCCTCTTATTACTGTGCACATGGCCAGCAGGGAGTGACTAACACACGCATTCAGTAGATAGGCATAGAGTAAGTTACAAAGATGTTCCTCAAAACTGTTGAAACGCTGCTGTCCAAAACGGAGCATAGGGCAGGACACAGTGAAGTCAAAGAAAGCGCAAGCTATGTTTGTTGAACATTGTTTCTAAGCTTCTTAATGTTGGAAGTTGATGCTCTCGAGTGAGCAACATTCAAGGCCAGAGAAAGGTACATGGCATTTATTCACATTAAATCTGGACAATTAAAACTGGATGGCAGAGCTGAAATACCAATTGTTTAAATAACAACAAATGGGAAAGGTTGAGAAATCGACAGAGGGAGAAAGACTCAGAGACAATGCTATGGAAGGATGTGTTCGCAGGTTTCAGAATGCTGAAATGAAGACGTTTCGATCGTAACTAGCAACATAAGTAAGTAATTCCGGGAACGACTAATTAAAGGGATATTGGCATGAAGTCAAACAGAGTCAGAGTCTCGGAGATGTACAGCACGGGAACAGACCCTTCAGTCTAACTCACCCATGATGATGGAATATGCTAAATTAAACTAATCACATTTGAACAGCATTTGGCCCATATCGAACTTAAGCCTTCCACTTCATGTACCCATCCAAATGCCTTTTACATGTTGTAATTGTACGAGCATCCATCACCACCTCTGGCACCTCATTCCACACATGCATCACTCTTTGTGTGAAGAAGCTGGTCCGTCGGTCATTTTTAAATCTTGCCCATCTCAACTGAAATTCATGTCCTCTAGTTTTGGGGATAAGACCTTGGCTATTTACCCTATACGTGCTACTCACGCTCCTGGAAAAATAGCCCCAACCTATTCGCCCTCTCCCTATATCTCAAATCCCGGCAACATCCTTGTAAATCTGTTCTGATTCTCTTCAAGTTTCACAAGATACTTCCAATAGGAGGGAGACCAGAGTTGAAAGCAGTACTCCAAAAATGACTGAACTAATGTGCTGTATAGCAACAACATGGCCTCCAAATTCATATAGTCAAAGCACTGGTCAAGAAAGGCAAGCATACCAAATGCCTTCTTCACTGCCCTCTCTACCTGCGACTCTACTATCAACGAACTATGAACCAGCACTCCAAGGTCTCTTTGTTCAGCAACATTCCCCAAGACATTATCATTAAGTGTATATGTCCTGCTCTGATTTGCATTGTCAAAATGCAGCACCTCACATTTATCTGGATTAAAAATCATATGTCACTCCTCAGCCCATCAGCCCATCTGATCAAGATCCCATTGTACTCTGACTTAAACTTTCTTTGCTTGCCACTACACCATCAATTTTACTGTCATCTGCAAACTTACCTACTATCGCTGCTTTGTTCACATCCAAATGATTTATATGAATAATGAAAAGCAGTGGACCCAGCACCAATCATTGTTGCACATCAATGGACACAGCCCGTCTTGTCCGAAAAGCAACTCGCCAACATCTCCCTCTGTCTCCTACCTTCGAGCCAATTCTGTATCCCCATGGCTAGTTCTCCCTGCATTGCATATGAACTAAACTTGTTAACTAAACTAAACTAAACTTGTTCGTACAAATCAACGGAACACCCATGGGCTCACCGATCTCGGGACTCATAGCAGAAGCAGTAATGCAAAGGTTAGAACAAACAGTCTTATCACACATTCAACCCAAACTCTGGGTCAGATACGTTGATGACACCTTTGTAATCATTAAAAACACGGAAATAGAGAATACACACCGGATCATCAACTCCACACTCACAGGAATCCGATTCACGAGAGAGGAAGAAAAGGACGTGAGGGTACAGAGAACACCAATGAGGGTACAGAGAACACCAAACGGAGAATTCACCACAAAGGTACACAGGAAAGCCACACACACAGACCAAGCCCTGAACTATG
>NC_057725.1:71451125-71454965 GCF_004010195.1 Chiloscyllium plagiosum | reverse complement strand
TAGTAGCCACATACGCAGACGACAAGCAACATGAATTTGGCTGGGACAACACTACCATTATAGGGCAAGCGAAACAAAGAACAGCCAGGGAATTCCTAGAAGCATGGCACTCATCCACAAACTCCATCAACAAACACATCGACCTGGACCCAATATACTGGCCACTACAGCGGACAGCTGAAACTGAAAACCGGAAGCGGCAGGGACAGGCCACTATAAATGCCGGAGGAAACACCACAGAAGCGCTTCACAGGAGGCTCCCAAGCACTGAGGATGTCACCTAGACAGGGGACGAAACGTTTGCAACAAAAACTTCCAGCTCGGCGAACAGAACCACAGCAAACCTCCTATCTTCCAGCACCTCACCTATGACAATCGAAGATACAAATATCTCTGCAAGGGGCTCAGCAATCACTTCACTCACTTCCCACAGAGTTCTCAGGTACACCTGATCAGGTCCCGGGAATTTTACCACCTTTACAGGCTTTACGAACTCCAGCATCTCCTCTTTTCTAATACAGGCACTTTTCAAAATGTCTTGGTTGATTTCTGAAGTTATTTAGCTTCCATATCTTTCTGCGCAATAAATACAGATGCAAAATGCTTGCTTAACATCGCCTCCAACTCCTGCAGTTCTGCGCATCGGCAGCCTTGTTGATCTTTAAGTGGCCCAAAACTCTCCCGAGTTATTCTTTTCTCCTTAATATATGTGTAAAGTTACTTTGGATTCTCTTTATCCCTATTTTGCAAAACTATCTCATGTCCTCTTTATGACCTCCTGATCTCCCTCTTAATTGTACTACTATTGGCTTTAGACTCTTCTAAATCTGGAATTAAGAGGCTAATGACGATGATGAATCCATTTTGCATTGGTAATAACACCCATCTGCTTCACTGATATCCTTGAAGGAAGCAAACAACCGTCCTTACCTTGTCTGGGTTACCTGTGACTTCAGACCCACAGAAATATGGTTGACTCTTCACTACCCTCATGGCAATTTGTGATCGGCAATAGATGCAGGCCCAACCACACCCAACGGGTGATACACTCATCCAGTGAATTATTACTGAAAAAACCGTTGATACCTGCTGTCTCTACCTGAATTATGCTTCCCTCTTATCTGTGACGAGACCCTCAATTACTCCAGTCCTCCAGTATTCCTTACACCTGCTTGCCTAATCTTCACCCTAACAAGGACATACTGTCTCTGTGCTCTTGACATCTCATTTTTGAAGGCTTCTCTCTTCACAACTGGCCCCTTATCTGTGAATATCTGTCCCAATCCACTTTGGAAGTTCTTGACTAATATCACCATAATTGGCCTTCCTCCAATTTAGAACATTAACTTTAAATCGTTATTCCTTTTCCATCTGTATTTTAAAACTAATACAATTATAACTACTTGTCCCAAAGTGCTTCCCCAACCGATACCTCAGTCTCCTGCCCTGCCTTATTTCAAAGAGTAGGTCACATTTCGCTACTTCTCTGTAACAGAGAGAATTCAACAAGCAGCTGTACCTTTGGGACTATTAGTGGGCTCAGCAGAGACTGCAGCTCATTGGGCAGAATCTAATAATAATTTATCTCAGTGTCATTTTCATTCAATGTAACAGAGGGATCTTCGGCACGAGGCCGAGCTAGTTGCCTTGTGCTATCTTATCAAATTCACCTCATTAACTACCCAACCACCCCATAGTGTCCCTCTCATTCAATGCCAGCCCGATTCTCCCACCCATCATGGCTGGAGATACTCACCATCGCTTGGATAGACCGGTATATTTTGTTTGAGTTCAGTTTTCTCAGTTTGGAGCTGACTTGCACAGTTTACCACTCACATGGCACATAAGGGGCAATTGCACCACTATTTGTTGGCAGGGGCACGGAGGTCCTGGTGGATGGGTCCTGCACAGTTTACCACTAGCATGGCACATAAGGGGCAATTACACCATTGTTTGTCGGCAGGGACACGGAGGTCCTGGTGGATGGGCTAGTACAGGGCGGAGCATTATCTTCCCAGAGGGTGCCACACCACCAGACCCACCGAGCATGTTCTTAGCTCACCATCCAGCTCATGCAGTATCTGCAGTGTGAAGAAATGTCCAGCAATGCAGGACAAGCATCAATAACCTTACCCGCTCTGTCAGGATAATGGTCACTGTATTTTCTCTGCTCCCTCACACTCATTGTATATTTTTTATAGCATGGATCTCCGAACAAAGGCTCATGCTCCACCTCTGTCACTCCTGCATTCACCACCTTCCCAGACTCACTCTTTCTCTCCTTCTCTCGTTCTCTCGCTCCCTCCAATCCACCCTTCCACTCTAGTAACACTGCATGGACACAACGCTGTGGATTGACTCCCTCCGGACACCTCACCATTCTGCCCCCCCAACCTACACCAGCACTAACAGCAGGGATACCCACTCTCACCCTCCCTCCCTCCCTCCCTTTCTCCCATTCCAGGAAAAACAGCCTGGAATAGTACTAGCAGGGCCAAGCTGATCGAGTGTCCAGTATTCTTTCCCTCACCATCCCTCTTTGCCCTGCCATGTGGGGAGGACCCTGGTATAAGCCAGAGAGGACCGGGACGCCTCGTGTGGAGTTTCTGAAACATCTGCCCCCCCCCACAAACCGAGTCAGGCGCAATGTTCAGTGAAGTACAATTCTCACTTTGAACACACTGTCATTTCCATTTCCCACAGCACAACTCCGAAGCTGTGGTCCTGATGCCATCTCCCTTTTGTGTGGACCTGGTAGAAATGGAATCACCACGGTCTCGGTGGGCAGGAGGGTCATCATCCCACCACCTCCCAGAAAGGGAGCACGGAGACTCCCGCCTACACCTCCTCCTGTAACCAGCTCAGATACTGAAATTACTTTGTGATATTTACTGCTCTCCCCACTTGTCCGGACATCTTCAATAACCTGTGCTCATATACAAGCAGGGCCCTCTGCTCCTACACCCCAAATATAACAGTCCAACCTGTTTTATATTGTCTCTCAATGTTCTTCCAACCAAAGTGCATCATCTCACACTGCTCTGCATTGATCGTCTAAACCTGAATACAATACAAACGTGTCACCGTACTGTTGGAGTTCCACACTGTCCGCCACACACTTTATAATTCTTCCAGGTTTGCTACCTGCAAACATTGAACTTGTTCTACAGTCACGCCACACAGAAATACTGACTCACACACTGATGTGAGCAAGTGCAGTACGAAAACACTCCTTAAGGACAGACTGAAATACTGTCAAAAACTAGACAGACTGAGTGAAATATTGATAATTTTACCATGGAGCAAGCCAAATACTGACAGAATCTACATGTCTGTTTTAGTGTCAGTGTGTGAGTGAGCGAATCTATGTCTCTGCATTAGTGTATGTCTATCTGTGTCTATCAGTGTGGTGCGAGTCTGGCAGTTACTGTTGTGTTTAAAGTGATACAATATACCCCTGACATGAGTTCTGTGGAATGGTCACTCGACCCGAAACGTTAACTTTCATGTCTGTCCACAGATGCTGCCAGACCAGCTGAGGATTCTGTCGTTGTCAATTTCTGCTGGCCTCCCCACACTACTGTCCAGGTGGGAATGGAGTTCGAAAATTGCCAGGGATTCAGTTTGGGAGGGACAGAGTGAGGGCATCAGCTCACAGCACCATCCAAACTGAGAGCGCAATCAACACACGCACGCACACACACGCATGCAGACAGACACAGACACTGCTACATACACAGATACACACACACTCACAGAAACAGACACACTCAGACACACACTAACAGACACACACACAGTCAGACCCACAGACACACATAGAGATGCACACAGGCACAC
>NC_057725.1:71417970-71450990 GCF_004010195.1 Chiloscyllium plagiosum | reverse complement strand
ACACACATAACAAACACGGACACACACACCAAAACGCAGCGAGACACACAGATGCACAGACACACAGGCACACAAACACGCCACCGACACATGCACACACAGTGATGAACACACACACACACACACAGGCACACACACACACACTTGCAGGTGATCCTTAACGTCCAGGAATCTCCAATGTGTCATCATAGAATCCCTACAGAGTTGAAGGAGGCCATTCAGCCGATTAAGACCAAATGAGCAGAAGTGGGGATATTCACTGAAGTTTACAAAATGTTCACAACAAGTTGTCCCTTCTCAGCTATTGAAGTAATCTTTGTTCATATGCAACAAGAACTGGACAACATTCAAGATCGTGCTGTTATAAAGTCTGGGTAACATTCGTGTAACAGCTCTGCTAGACACTGCACATTTCCACAATGAAAGGTGCAGTTCATTCAGCACCTCAGTCTGGGTTCACAAGAATACGGGTAAGTCATTCAGCCCCTCAAACTACTGGGCAAGACGTATGATACCTCATTCTGTCCCTCCTGCCAATTACACAGGACAGGAAGGAATCTGCTCACTCCCACAACTCACTTTCATGGATCAGAAAGAGACCATTTCATAATGGAGTCACTTACTAAAGAACAGGATGAGGTCATTCAGCTTCTCAATTCACTAACCCAGAAACGGGAAGGTGTCAGAGATGCCGCAACATCACAAACAAATGGAGCAGGGACTGAACAGATAGATTGTTGCAACCTCATTCACATGACTTAATACTCATAGTACATATGTGTTACTTTAACATGGTTTTGTGGCAATAGGAATGAAGCCAATTTCTTAACCATTCTCCAAGGCGTCTTCCACCTCCAAGTAAGTAAACCTGTGGTGTCCATGAAGGTCAGGAGCTGGTGCGGAATTGTTAACGATTTTAGAATGAAGTTATTGTGACTGCTGACAGGATTGTGTACAAAGTGACATTCAATGCAGTAACACACAATAACTGCGCATTAAGGTGTTCAGAGTTTATTCAGAGTCTATACCTCTCTGTTAATCGACGTGGGGACTCTGCAGAGGCACATAACCTATTGGGAATCAAACATCCAATGGAAAGTGTGGAATTTTCACAATATTCAGCTCTTTGCACGTAATGAGTGTCCTTCCATAACCATCAAATATCAACTTTGTTATTCTTTCACAGCGCTACAGATTAAACACATCGTTACTGCACTCCACCTCCTCATGGTACCATCATGCCAGGGTTCAGTCTGGTGAAACTCATTTGTACTGTTTCGGTGACAAAGAGATTTTTTTTAAAAAAACAAAACAAATCTGTACATAGTGCACGAAATACTCCCTCAACAAAACACTACCATTGGGAAAGATGCACTAACTCTGGTACTTTAATCATTTTGCATGAAGAGCCACATATCATTCATTTCCTTCCGCATAAGAATTCTGTTAGTGACATATGACCAAGGACATCCAGGTCCTTTTCAACAAAAGCACTCTTCAACCTTTCACCATTTAATAAATATAAATGCGAATGGTGGTATTTGTTGTTCACATCTGATTCAGTTTGTGTATCTTGTGAACAGCTATTGCCAAAACACTGATCCTTCTGATAACTCACAAACCTTCAGTCCAGAGAAATACACTATTCTTCTCATATCTCCATGACTCATTTTTAATCCATATGGTATATATTCCACCTGTACCTTAACATGGACACAAACATCCTCCACTCACCTGTATTCAAACATGTCAAACATCTGGTGATAATTCAAACACTCCACTCCCCCTGGTTCTCAATTGACGATGTCACAAAGGATAATATCCACAAATCCCAGCAGATTTTCCAAAGATCATTTCCCTTCCCTGTATCTAGACCGAATCTACCAAATCAGATCATTATTCTCCAAGTGTCTCGTTGTCACATTCCTTTTCAAAGGTTACAATGTTTTTTCTCACAGTTGATACCAAGCTATTTAGTGTTCTGTTTGCCTTTTCCGTCCTATTTTACATATTTAGGTTTACAATAGCTGCTTTCCAGTCTGCAGGATCTTTTCCATAATCTAACCAGCTTTGAAGAATAATCAGTAAATTTTTCACAAGCTTTGTTGAAACCTCCTCAATACTCTGGGATGTAGCTTATCAGATGCAAAAACGTATAGAACTTCAATTCAATTAGATGTTCAAAAATATACCCTTAATTAATTCTAATTTCCAATATTTTCTCATTTTTACCAGTCCTCCAATCCCTAATATTTCTGAAGATTAGTTTCTGTATGTTCCCCTTTGGAGATGCAGCCAATTCATTCCTCTCAGCAGGGAGATGGCTTCATTCAGCTCATGAATACATCGGAAGACTGCATTTCAGAGATGGTGGATATATTACCCACTCCTGTCTGGGAAGTTCCAGAATTGAAACAGTTTACTTCATGGTGAGAGTCAGCACAGTCGTGTCCCTGTTGTGATGTTATACTAAAGGAGGGTACACAGCTCAGTTAGCACTTCATTTTGAAACAAGCTGGTTTCACACTTTACACCTGGAATGGGTCCAGTTCAGACAAATGTTCCTGGAAATTCCAGGGAAGAAAGTGCAGTGCCCTGCTCCACCCTGCTTACAGAGTTTGCCTTCTGTGTAGTCTCTGCTCCATTTGTTTGCCATGGACACAGACACTCTTTAAATGCAGTGTCCAAAGTGGGGTCACCAGACCCTCGGGTCTCCCTGAATGAACCCAGCAGCTTACAATACAAACCCAAGAACACCATCCACAGAAATTCCACTGACTTTCTCGTGACAGCAGCAAGTCAATTCCGCACACACATGGTACACCCATTCAGTGTTGAAAATACCTCCGTCTCCTCAAAATTTCTCTTCCTATGTGAGAAAGCCATTGCATCTCCACACAGTTCCACAGTAACAGTTTCTCTTTCTAAAAAAGCAGTTGAGAATGTAACATTACCTTTCTCTGTGTCTCAGCAACTATAAGGCCAGCACCAGTATTGCCGATGGTGTTGATCATCACACTCAGAGAAGAGAGATAGAGGGAACATAACTCACTTCAAACAGGGGCATACCGAAATAGATGTGATTTTCAGGAATATGGGAAAGGTAGGAATGTTAGAATAACCTCCCATCCCATTTTCCTTCCAGTTCATAATCAGCAATCCTTTTGCTTGTTTTTCCTTTCTCTCTCTCTCTCTCTCTCTCTCTCATTCTCTCTCTTGCTTAACATTTCTCCATCCATTCAACAGAAACCTCTCACTCACCCTTCCAAGCATCCCTGATATACATAGAACATAGAACATAGAACATAGAAGAATACAGCGCAGTACAGGCCCTTGGGCCCTCGATGTTGCGCCGATCCAAGCCCACCTAAACTACACTAACCCACTATCCTCCATATACCTATCCAATGCCCTCTTAAATGCCCATAAAGAGGGAGAGTCCACCACTGTTACTGGCAGGGCATTCCATGAACTAACGACTCGCTGAGTGAAGAAAAGACAGTTGTCTTTGAAACCCTCTCTGCCAATGTAGTGGCTGGGAAGACAAGTGCACTAACACCAGTCTCTTGGAAGAGGCCAATACAGCCAGCATCACCATCACAATAATTCAACAGAAACCCTGCTGGACCAGCCATGTCATCTGAATGTCCAACTCATGACCCCCAAAATAGATCATGTACTCCCAGCTGAAGGAAGGTCAGCATGCCCCAGTGGCCAAAAGATAACTTCATAGATAATATTCAGATCAATCTCAAGAAATTCCATATCAACATCAACAACTGACAGGATATGGTTACAAACTGAAACATCATCTAACAGGGAGCTATACACCAGGGAAATGATCTCCACCGTGCCACTGAATAGAAGTGGCTCTTGAGCAAGGAGAGACCAAAACATCAGGAAGGCCCACTCACTACCACCTCCAACCACCATTACAACACACCAATGTTGCACTGCAATAGAATCTGTGGATCCTAGATTGGCTTCTTCAGCCATCTGAAGACCCACAAATAGATGCTCTTATGGAGGATAATCATACACAACTCGAGTGATCACCTGGGTGGATGGATGGATAGAGTATCTGCAACCTTAGTCTCAAGTTGAAGCCCAGAAGCACCAGGGAAAAGGGGAATAATTTGGCTATGCTACTAGGTGGAGGGAAAAGGAAACTGGGAAACAAGCTTAATGTGGAGAATCCCAGTAAAATATCCTGGAGAAGGAGGATAGTGAATCTCCCTCAGTGGAGTGAGGGTGTTCTGGTGACCATTTTAAAAGTCCTAATTTTTGTAAATTTGATAAGGTTTCTGTTTTACAATTTGGAAATGCCTGACCTTTTACTGAGTTTTAAAGGTTTACAGATATGTTGAACTGACCTGGACCAAATATTTCCATATTTGAATAAACCTGATTTTTTTATTTTCGTTGTGGAATACAACTTTTTCATGTTTGATGAGGCCTAGATTTTCTTCCTTCTTTAGATAGCCTGATTTGTTCCTAGTTTGTGCCTAAATAATGAGATGATATTGTGGCTTTAAGAGATTATATAATCCTTTTTTCAAAAGAGAGATTGAACAAGAGATGCTGAGTAATCTGTAAGAAACTAAACACCTTGTGAGGTGTTCAGGCTTTTTTGAACATTGGAACAATAGAAGCAGCCTGAATGGGTGTAGTCAAGCCTTGACTGGACCTATTCCTACCCTAGTCATTCTTTTATTCCTAACATACCTATAGAAAGCCTTAGGGTTTTCCCTAATCCTATCTACTAAGGACCTTTCATGTCCCCTCCTTGCTGCTTTTAGCTCTCTCTTCAGGTCCTTCCTGGCTACCCTATAACTCTCAATCGCCCCAATTGAACCTTCACGTCTCATCTTGAGATAGGCCGCCCTCTTCCATTTAACAAGGGATTCCAATTCCTTATTAAACCACGGCTCCCTCGCACGACCCTTTCCTTCCTGCCTGACAGGTACATAATTATCAAGGTACATAATATTATTTCATCGGCGCTTTCAGTTTTGATAGGGTCACTAAAATCGAAACGGTATTTGTGTTTCTCCCAACATACTGCCATGTCTGCTGCAATTCTCCAACATTCTCTCAGACGCTGGAGAATTTTATTTCAGATCGCCAGCATCTGCATTTCCTTGGTTTATTTCATCTTCAATGTTGTTGTTTCCCGGGATGTCAGCATCACTGACAAGGGCAGCATTTGATATCCATCACTAATTGCCCTTGACCATGAGGCTTTTTGTCAAGACAATAGGGAGCCAATTACATTGTTGTGGGTCTGCGGTCACACTTAGTCCAGACTGGGAAAAAATGTTAAGTTTCTTTACCACAGGCTACCAGTGAAATAATAAAAGAAATCCTGATGGTTTATCGTTGCTTTGAGTGAAATAAGGTTTCATTCCATTTATTGTCATTCGAATTTAAGTTTAGTCATCGGCTGTGGTAAAATTTTAATCAATGCATTTCGAGTCACAACCTGTGCCTCCTAATTACACGATCAGTGATATTATTACTCTGATACAGAGTCCCTGTTGTGAAGTAACTGTAGAGACCAGAACAAGTCTGTGGTCAAAATATTTGTAACTGGGCGAGAAGTCACAAGAGAACTGGAGCCGTAAAATCTGTCATTAACGGAGGGCTAGATGATGGCTAATTCAGCAACAGCACAGAGGCAGAGCTGGAGACAGGGGGATATTATGAAGGTGGATGTCGGCAGGTTTGCTGACAGAGAGAATACGGAGAATAACCCAGTTCAGGGTAAAAATGAGACTCAAAGTTCTGAACAGTCTTGTTCCTTCTTAGACGTTTATGAGAAAGGAGTTTGGAAATGCATGAAAAGGAAGTGGAGTTTGTGACTGAAAGTTTATGTATTTGTTAAATATAATTGACTGGAATAGCAATAACCTTCAGCATCGTTTATAGAATTGACAGAGATAGGCTTACAAGGAACATCAATAATAGTGAAGATGGGATAGTAACTTGCTTGAATATTCATCAGTAAAGCTTGTATCCACAACTCAATCCATTGCCAATAACGAGAAAGTTAGTAAAAACCCCAGGATAAATTTCTTTCCCTTGTTGGAACATTCCAGTCTAATTTTTGCAGATTCTGATCCATTGTTGGAACATTCCAGTCTAATGCTCTCAGTTCTGATCCAACCCTCCCTCTGTAGCTGCTGATCCCTATCAAGTTGAGGATGATGCTGCCGCTGACACTATGGCATAACAAGTTGAAATAAGCCCCTAATTATTGAAGACAGAAACACTCAAGTGACCCAGTTAGGTCCAGGAAGACTGATATTAATCACAGTCACTGATCAAACAGCTCCAATTAACCCTTTCATAACAACCCTAATATATCAAAATAACACTTGGTGTGGATGGGATGTTGATACCGCTGACTATTGGGCTAATGGCACATCTCCAATTGATGCCTTCTCTTCACAAGCTCAATGATTCTCCTGCGTTTTGACAGGGTAGGAATTGCGGGGCCCCTGAGGGCGTCTGCGTCTGATCACCAGGCCTGCTGCATCCGTTCGTTTTATTTATTTATGTTTAATTTCGACATTTATCAGTACATCATTTAACGGCTTAGGAGGGGTTAGACATTTTTGAGAGGCCTACTACAATGCCATAGACGGTGTAGAAATAGTCCATTCCTTGTGGTCCTTGCAGTCTCTCAGAACCAAGGATTCTTAGTATTACCTTCTGCCAGTTATTGCTGGGGACTCAGCAGGGTTGGAAGATTGGAAATCTCTCCCGGCTGATACACTCTCTCTCTGAGATTTCTCTCAGAATGGTCTTTCCTCCTGCATTGGAGAACCAAATGTGAGGCAATCTGTTTTCTGAAATTGTTTTGTGACAAGTTTGTGTTCCAAGGATGTTCCTATATTGGAGCAGTTACTGGTTAGTAGTTAAATAACCTATTAATCTGTTATGTTTTCCAGTCGAATTAAGTTATTCAAAGTTCCTCATGTTTTTGTTGTATTTCATCTACAGTGTTTGAACAGTTTGTGTTTTGCTTCATGTTGAATATTTTGACCAAGTGAATTGTATCTGAAACACAGCACCTCACATTTGCTTGCAGAATAAGAAGATGTTCACCATGTATTTTGAGGTCTCTGCTGTGGTCCACAACAGAGGACAGATATTCCTGTTTCACTTGAGTAATTACTTAATGGGCAACATGTTGCAGAGTTTGACAGTGGAATGGACCGAGCTGGAGGAGTGATAGTTATGTCAAGAGTTATATCGGATACTCAATCCACCTCACAGATCCAGCCCGGGCTCGGATAAGACAGGATGAGATTTCTGTTCATCATGAAGCACTGCGCAGACCAGGCTAGTGTACTGCTCATCAATCAGTCCAGGATCGAACACTGTTCAAAGCTCACCGGTCCACTTCTTAGCTGTCCAACAGTGCATTGATCTATAAACCTGGACTAGATCATCTATTCAGCAAAGAGTACTATGCCGAACACACAAGTGCATTGTTCAAAAACACAGACTGGGTATCTGACCAGCATGGGGAGCTGTGTAGTGAATATCAATGAAGTTATCTGTTAATCTGGAGCTGTTACTTTCCCAGCATATACAGTGGTGCATACCAACCACTGAATTGCTGAGTAACAATGTGTTCGATCATTGCCCACGTGGGGAATTTTGGAGCTCATGCCAATAGTGACAGGATGCGCAGCTCCCATCAATTTACAGCTCCATATCTCCATTGTGCCATTACAAGGTGCGCTGTGGGTGTGAAACTCACTGCCAGAGAGAAGCCATGAACCAGTTGAAATATTACCAACTGGGAGGAGCTTGGTTAAAAGAGAGGGGGAGATTGGGAGAGAATTGGGAGAGAATTTCAGGGAAGGATCTGATGGTAAGTTTAAAAACTGAAATGAAATAATTTCGATAACATCTTGCAGCATGGGCCTCTGTTTCCCGGAATGATGGGTGAACAGGATATTGATGTTAGTTAAGATGATGGAGAGTTTTGGTTGATTATTGTTCTGCAGCTTTGTAACTGGGAGTAGGGTCAGCAGAGTCTTTGACTCATTGGGCTAAATCTAACAATAATTTGTCTCGGTGTCATTTTCATTGAGTGTGACAGATGGATTGTCTGCATGAGGCCGAGCTAATTTCCTGGTGCTACCTTATATAACTCACCTCATTAACTACCCACCCCATCCCATGGTGTTCCTCTCATTCAATGCCAGCCCGATTTTCTCACCCATCATGGCTGGAGGTACTCACTATCGCTCGGATGCCCGCAATCTGTGGTGCTGGTGCCATTTTTAAAAAGGCTAATGGGCACACGGTTGAGCTTTTTCAGTTGGGAGCTGCCCTGCGTATTTTACCTCGAGCATGGCAGGTGAGGGGTAATTACACGACAGGTGCATGGAGATCCTGTTGGATGGGCTAGTACAGATGTGGACCAATCTTTTCCCAGAGGGGGCCACACAACCAGACCCACCGAGCATGGTCTGAACTCACCACCCAGCTCAGTGCAGTATCTGCGGTCTGAAGAAACGTGTATCAGTACAGGACAAGCATCAATAACCTTCCCCACTCAGTCAGGATAAGGGACACTGTAATCTCTCTGCTCCCTCACACTCACTGTATATCTATTATCGCACCAACCCCCGAACAAGACTCATGTCCCACATCTCTCACTACTGCATGCAACACCTTATCTCTCTCTCGCCTATACAATAGACCCACTTGGTTATAGAATGTTCTGGAGAGTGCTGTTTCTAGAATTCTCTGGCTGATGTCGTTTGCACGATGTTCCAGATCATTTTCAACATAATTCTGAAGTTCAGGAAAATGTTTGTAGTCTAGTGTGTAACCAATCAGGGGAAGGAGCAGAGTTTTATGTTTTTAAATCACTCAGGATGAAGGTGCAGCATGAGACCATTAAGCCTCTCAAATATGCTCCACCATTCGGACAAAGGGAGCACCTAAACACTTGAAGACTCATTCCCTTTCTTGAAGACAGGTGCCACATTCGAGGTTCGCCAGTTTCTGTAATCCAGAGAGTTATGGGATATTTCACACAATGCCACCAGTCAGTCTGTAACCACTTCTTTTCAAACCAGTTGTGAAATACTGCTGTTGACCTGTTTACCCTTGTTGTTATCTGTTTTCGAAAAGCCTTGTTCATTTTGTTAAGACATTTCAAGAACTTTCTTCTGACCGCAATTTTGTTGATATTATTGAAAATCTTTGTGAGTTCCCCTGTGAGGAACGATGTAAAATACTGTTTAAAATGCTCTGTCTGTTTTCTGAAACCAATTCCCCACTCACATCCTCCAGTAGTCCCACATATACTTTCATGCCTTTCCTCCAAGGGTCACACAGACATCATTAACTTTTTTTTTAATTGAGACAGAAAAACTCTTGTGTCTAGTTTTGTTTCATGTTTCTTGGTAGTTTTGGAATATGTTTCTTTGTATTTTGCTTTATACAATCTGCTTCTGGTTCCAAAAGTAAACTTCCCAAACCTGGCCGACACTACAGCTCGTCAATTTGAATTCTTTAGTTTGTGATTGATTAGTATCCTTCTTCGCCTTTATGCATCATGCGTGGTTCATCTTCACATCTTCATATCATCTTCTATTTGACCAGAGTCAATCATTGCTGAGCGTTATGAAGTATCTGCGAACATGTCTCCCCCACACATCTACTGACGTTCACCTGGGTCTATTTTCCCATTCCGTTTTAGAAGAGATATAAGACATAAATCTGCAATTTCGATGCCTGGCTCTTTTGAATCATTCAGAGGGAACCTCGGTATGTGGCTGAACACATGATCAGCTGAGAGTGACTCCAATCTCCCAGTTTCTCTCGCTCTGTCATTTCTGTTCAATGATGCCACTTTGCAGTGGGAAGCTTCCTAGGTGACCTCCTTTTCTCTCAAATGAGAAATCCCCTAAATCTGGTGGACTGAGCCTTCAGCTGTGACTGTCCCATCTGGCTCACTTCTGGTCTCATTCCTTCCCCTCCTTCCCAGAACAAAGCTAGATCTGCCCTTGCCCTCATTCCTACTGCACGAAAATCCACATTCACAGAATCATCCTCTGCTACATCCACCATCTCCAGCAGGACAGCAACATCAAACACAGCTTCCCAAACTCGTCTACTGCCAGCATTTCACAGGGACAATTCCCTCTATGACACCCTCCGTCACCCCAAACATTTCCCCACTCCCACATGGCAGTCTCCCATGCAATTACAGAAGTTGCAACACTTGCCCATTCACCTATTCCCTCCTTACTGTCCAAGGCCCCAATCACAACTTTCGGGTGAAGCAGCATTTCACTTGTACTCTTTCAATCCAGCTCATAATGCAGTCTCCTTTACATTAGTGAGACAAACAGAAACTGCTTTTAGGAACACCTCCACCTGTCTGGCAGAATGACCCTGACCATCTGTTTGCTCCCCATTTCCATAAACTACCTTGCTCTCAAGCTAATGACAGTTCTTTGAAGAGGTATCAAGCAGGTTAGATCAAGGAAATCCAATGGGAGCTATCGATTTGGAATTCCAGAAGGCCTCTGATAAGATTCTTCACAGGAGGCTGCAGCTTAAGACAAGGGCCCATGGTGTTAGTGGCCAGGTATTAACATGGATAAGAGGTTGGCTGCCTGGCAGGAGGCAGAGGGGAGATAAAATGGTCCTTCTCAGGATGGCAGCCGGTGACTAGTCGTGTTCCACAACGGTCAGTTTTTGGACCACAACGTTTCACTTTATAGGTTAATGATCTGGATGGCAGAACTGTGGGCATTCTGGCTATATTTGCAAATGATGCAGATATAGAAGCAGGGGCATGTAGTACTGAGGACGCAGGGAGCCTGCAGAAAGATTTCCACAGTTTATGAGAGTGAAAAAGGAGTAGTAGATGGAATACAATGTGGGAGAGTGTGAGGTCATGTACTTTAGCATGAAAACTACAGGCATGGACTATTTACTAAATGGGAAGAAAATTCAGAAATCTGAAGTGCAAAGGGACTTGGGATTCCAAGTCCAGGATTCGCCGAAGATACACTTGCAGGTTGAATCATTAGTTAGGAAGGCAAATACAATGTTGTCATTCATCTCAAGAGGACTAGAGTGTAAAGTTGGGGATTTTCAGGCTTTCTAAGGCTCTGGTCAGACCACATTTCAAATATTTACACTTTCTGATGAAGGGCTCCAGCCCGAAACGTCGATTTTTCTGCACTTCGAATGCTGCCTGACCTGCTGTGCTTTTCCAGCAACACACTCTCAACTCTGTTAGTGTCTATATGTTGGTGCAGGTCTGACAGTCTCTGTGATGCTTAAAATGACACAACCTCTTCCTCAGCTGGTCTCCGGACGGGACTGCAGTAACAGTGGCAGAGGGGAATAACCTTTGAGGATTCAGTCTGGCAGGGAGAGAGAGAGGGGGTAGCAGCTCACAGCACCATCAATATACACACACACACACACACATAGAGAGACACATACACACACACACACACTCAAACACTTGCACGCACACTCACATACACACTCACACATATGCAGACATACACGCACATACACACACATACCTACACAAACACTCACACACACATTATTACAAAATACTGGTAGATAGGAGGTTTCAAATATACTTGGGTCTGTCAGAATGGAAACGCTCACCTCCGAGTGAACCACTTTGTCAGGAGATGACATAAATTTATTTCTCATTCTGTGATTTTCAATGCTTACAAACAATGTGAGAAAGTATTGGAAAGTCCTGAGAAAGGCCAAGTAGTGGTGGTAATATCTCAGGAAGAACATCGCTCAGCATTGGACGAAACTGCTTCATTTGAAAAACCAAAAAGCTGTGTAATTTCAGAAATTCACAGTGAAGGATTTATTATCTTCTCAGAGTAAAAAAACTCTGTCACTGATGCAGTGTTTTGGGGAGGCCAGCAGACGGTAGTTTTGTAGGAATCTAATCATAATACTCCATGGTCAGCACTGCTGCCTCACAACGCCAGGCACCCTGGTTTAATTCCAGCCTCGGGAACTGACTGCATGGAGTTTGCACATTCTCCCCATGTCTGTGTGGGTTTCCTCTGGGTGCTCCAGTTTCCTCCCACAGTCCAAAGGTGTGCATGTTAAGTGAATTGGCGAAGCAAAATTGCCCATAGTGCCCAGGGATGTGTAGATTAGAGGCATTAGTCAGGTGCAAACGTAGGATAGTAGGTAAATGGGTCAGGGTGTATTACTCTTCGAATGGTCAGTGTGCATGTGTTGGGCTGAAGGGCCTGTTTCCACAATGTACGGATTTTATGAACTCTATGAACAACAGGCACAGACAGAGAGAGAGAAGAGGAAGGAGACTTTGATTCCAACTTCAATGCATTTACCTCAAAAACCGCATTGCATAGAAATGCAGACAGAGGTACACACAAACTTAGATATTGACATTAATACACCTAACATATACAGACAGAGATACACACACAGATATGGACATTTACACACAAATATACCCCCATATACAGGCGCACACAGTGGCTTTAATACAGAGATATATACTATTTTTTATTAATAAGTGATCAATGGTCAATCGGAGAAGGCAGAAGAATGAAGTTAAGAAACATTTCATCCGTGGTCAAATGTCATGGCAGACTAGATGGGCGGAATGGCGAAAGTGACGACTGTCGATGCTGGAGATCAGAATCTAGATTAGAGTGGTGCTGGAAAAGCACAGCAGGTTAGGCAGCTTCCGAGGAGCATGAAAATCGATGTTTTGAGCAAAGTCCCTTCATCAAGAACATGCTTTTCCAGCACGACTCTAATCTAGATGGGTTGAATGTCCTAATTCTGCTCCAGTGTCTCGTGTTCTTATGATCTTGTGGTGCCTGGACTTGTATTTCCGCAATTTCAGTAGAAACTTAAATTTGTAAGTATTTGATTGTAGAGAGTTAATGGGAATGTGGACACAGGTTTGATGGGCTGAATGGTCTATAGCTGTTGCTAATTGTCATCTCCTTGTATCTCAAAAGAGTGGCGATTGGTTTGAGGGGAACACGTTTTGAGAATATGCATCTTTCCATTTCAGTCGGAGACAGAGATATTCCTTTGTCTTTAGGGTTGTGTGATCTGTGGTGTTCACATCCCCAGGGAGCAGTGAAGACTGGGTTACTGAAAGCACTCAAGGTAGAGTTGCATAGAACTTTGACGAACAAGAGTGAGTCTATGTTTATTAGGAACAGACAGGAAAGGAATGTTTAGTTGCAATCCATCAACAACGCACAATGTGAGTGGCGCAACAGTTTCGAGGAGTTAAATGGCTAACTGCTGCTCCTGCCCCATGCGCTGTTCTCTCCAGCACTCAGTGCTGTTACAGACGTAAGGAAGATCCCATTCAACCAGTCAGGATCATTATAATGATACAGGAGGAGACCATTCTGCCCTCTAAAGATTTGTGCAGGAATAGATTGAAGTCATTCAGCCTTCTAAGTACATTACACAGCGTAGGATGAGACCATCCAAACTTTCCGGCCTGCTGCCCAGCAACAGTGGAGTTCTGGTTAACTATCAGGGAATAGACATTCAGGATATATGTTTAAAATCAGGTTAGAAAGTTGTAACTTGGTGGATATCCTCAGGGAACAGTGTGAGGTCATCAACTCCTTACAATCTATACCAATGACTTGGATTGGAGCTCAATTAGTTCATTCACCAAGATGGCCATTAACTGGATATTCAGACTCTGCAATGGGATACAGAGAGGGGAGGATAGTGAGCAAAACGTCGGAAGAAAAGAGAGTAACGTGGGTTAAGGGATGTCAGTACAGTGACGAAAGGGTAAAATAACAATAAGCTACTTAAATGAAGAGAAAATCGCAGAACTCATTGGTACGGAAGGCTTTGTATATCCCATTGCATGAATCACATAAACTTAATCAGCAGATTCAGCAAATTATTAGGAAAGTGTATCGAATGATGTTGGTTCGTGCAAAGGCTATCGGGTATAATCATTGGAATGCTTTACTGCATCTGTATATGTCAATTCTGAGACTACATCTGATATATTGTGTATAGTAATGAACTCCTAAACTGAAAGAAAAAAATGCAATTGTTTTAGAAGCTTTTCACAGATGTTTCACTTTACTCCTTGCTAGAATGAAGGCCTGATGGAATAATAGTGTCATAGAGCATGGAATCAGACCCTTCAGTCCAGCTCATCTGAACCAACTAGTTATTCAAATCTGATGTAATACCATTTGCCAGCATTAGACCCATATTCCTCAAACCCTTCTTATTCATATATCCATTGTACCAGCCTCCACCACTTTCGCTGCCAAGTTGTTCCATACACACAGGATGCTCTGCGTGAAAAAACTTACCCCTTAGGTATCTTTTCAATCTTTTACTCTCACGTTAAATCTGTACCCTCTGGTTTGAACTCCTCCAGCCTCTGAAAATAACCTTGCTGTTTACCGTATCCATGTCCCTCATGGCCTCTACAAGTTCAGAGCAATTCAGGCCCGAGAATGAGAAACGTTCACATTGAACGATAGAAGACGCTGAGGAGAGTATATTCTGGGGTGGTCGCAGGTGATGGATGAGAAAATAAAACTAAGGATTCAACTTTAGAAAAAAACTATTCATTTTAACACAGGCACCATGAAGACATGAATTTATTGTACAGATATTATGCAGACACGTCTAAATATACATTCAAGTTATAAATTACAAATTATTCTAAAATGGAGCAGATAATAGCGATGGGGTCATGCAAACAGGGGAATGTTCAACCAGAACTTACATGGTTCAGGTTGGTGTTCGGATAAAGTTATTGTATGTTTCAGATCCAAGAGGGAGAAAATGTAACCTGTCTGAGATGCCACGGCCATTGCTCCATCAGTATACTTTTCTTCTTAGAGAAAGTGAGGACTGCAGATGCTGGAGACCCGAGTTGAAAAATGTGATGCTGGAAAAACACAGCAGGCCAGGCAGCATCCGAGGAGCAGGATAATCAACGTTTCGGGCATAAGGGATTCCTGAAGAAGGGCTTATGCCCGAAACGTCGATTCTCCAGCTCCTTGAATGCTGCCTGGCCTGCTGTGTTTTTCCAGCATCACATTTTTCTACTTTTCTTATCGACAGCAACATATGAGAGCTGGACACCACCAGTCATCTGTACCACACATGGAGGGTTCCTTTTGAGGTTTTATCGGAATCTGTCCAATCCCTGCAGCAAAGGGAATTCAACTGAATCCAACGGTTCCAGGAAGAAACAACATTGCCAGCAGCTTCTGTGAGGCAGAATAACAATTGAGACCATCTCAATTTTCATTTTGTCAAGAAATTAACTATTATTTGCACAAAGCACTTGCGAACTAATATTCTGCAGTGTTTATTTTGCTTGCATTCAGACGTGTGTGTGTGCGCGTGCGCGTATTTCTGTGTCTCGGATTTATTGGAAAATAAATGTTAATCTACGTATTGTCAATGTCCAAACTATCATTTATCTTTCCATCGCAATTCAAGTAACTTTGCTTTGGTTTTAGATTAGTCGATTTTACAAATTAAGCAATCTGCCTGACTTGTTCCCAACAGTGAACCTGACCCATTCTGAGGTCGATATCATTTGCCATATCACACACGTGGCGACACTGATAATTTGTCATGACCTATGGAGGATTGGAACTAGAAAAAGAAACAATGACTCTTCAACCTCAGTAGGAACAGGGATATGGAGAAATTCTCAAAGGACAGTTTGAGCGTGAATTCTCTTCCCCACAAATCTGTGGTAGTTGTGTGTTTGCATGTATTCAAAGGTGCGTTAGTTAAATATTTGATGCGAAAGTGGCTCAAGGATAATGAACTGCAGATAGGAGCGTGAGGCTGAGACAACAATCTGATCAGCCACAAACTTATTGCCTGGTGGAGCAGGGTCAAACTCCTGTTCCTCATTCCTATGTTGCCCCATTTCATTCAGGCCCTCAATCTGCTACTGAGGATCAATTGGGGACCACTTGCTCCTGGTGCACAGAAACAGAGGAGGCCAATCAGCCCCTGAGGACAGTCAAACATGGTTTGGTGTGAATTGGAAAACGTTCTTGGGAAAAGAGTTTGTGTTACGGTGAAACAGCCTCTTTCATTCGCTTTACAGGAGCTTTCCTGTCTCCATTTATTAGTCAGGTTGTAGACCCAGATTGATATGTGAATAATGTCCCATACTTCACCCAGATATTGCTCACAAAATCCTCTGATCTCTCTGACTGCAACATTCCTTCACAGAACTTCCAGGCAAACAACAACGATGAAACTTCCAACAACAGAATGCAAGAACATAAGAAGTAGGAGTAGGTCAGTCATCCTCTAAATCCTCTCTTTCCATTGATTAAGATCATGGCTGATCGGCTCTAGGCCCCAACTCCTGGACTGCTTGACGCGTCAAACATCCAGCCCAGCTGATTATCAATAATCCCTTTGTTTGTTTTTTTACTATCTCTCTATTTCTCCATATATTCATCTCACTCCACCAACTCACATCACAGTATTTCCCAGCTGCTTTTAGATCTGATACATGATCAGTGGACTCAAAATGCCAACTCTGTTTTTCTCTCGACAGAGGCTGCCAAACATGCTCCGTTTCTCCATCACTTTGTTTCTTTGTTTCTTTCAGATCTCCAGGATCTTTCTTTGCTTGATTTAACTTCTATTTTTGTTTTTTTTTAATGGGACATTGGCATATTGAGACCACATTGACCCTCTGTAGAACATTGTACCCAAAACTACCTCATATCCTAATACTGCATTTCACACAGCTAACCCGCCTCCTACCCTATTCTGGCATTTCCCATAGCAAACACAACGAGCTGCACATGGTGGGTAATTTAATATGGTCAATCCACTGAACCTGTTTGGACCATGGAATGAGCCTCGAGCACCTGGAGGAAACACTTGCAGACGCAGGGAGAATGAGAAATCTCAATACAAACAGGCTTGAGTGTGGAATGAAACCAGGTCTCTGGTACTCTGAGACAGCCGTGCTAACCACTGAGAAACTATGGCCCTGCCCCCTCCCCCAGACTGGGTCCCTGGTACTGTGAGAGAGCCGTGATTACCACTGAGAAACCATGAGCCCTCCCCACAGTACCAGTCTCTGGTACTGTGAGACAGACGTGCTAAACTCTGAGAAAACATTACCCCTTCCCTTCCCCCAAACCGGGTCCCCTGGTACAGTGAGACAGCCATGCTAACCACTGAGACACCATGCTCCATCCCCCTCTCCCCAAACCGGGTCCCTGGTACGCTGAGACAGCCGTCCTAACTACTGAGACATCATGCGCCCTGCCCCTTCCCCTCCTCCCCAAACCGAGTCCCTGGTACTGTGAGAGAGCCGTGCTAACCACTGACATAGCATACACCCCTGCCCTCGCCTTCCACCTACAAACTGTGTCCCTGGTACGGGTGAGACAGCCGTGCTAAGCACTGAGACACCATGCACCCCTCCCCTCCTCTTTTCCCAAACCGGGTCCCTGGTACTGTGAGACAGCCTTGCTAACCACTGAGAAACCATTCTCACCACGCCCTCCAAACCGGGTCCCTGGTACTGTGAGACAGCCGTGCTAACCACTGAGACACCATGCCCTCTCCCCTTTCCCCAAAATGGGGTCCCTGGTACTGTGAGACAGCCGTGCTAACCACTGAGAGACCATGCCACCCTCCCCCCAAACCGGGACCCTGGTACTGTGAGACAGCCTTGCTAACCACTGAGACACCATGCCCCCTCCCCCTCCCGCTGCCCCCAAAACCGGGTCCCTGGTACTGTGAGATAACCGTGCTAAACATTGAGACAACATGCCCCCTCCCCTTCCCCCCAAAACGGAGTCACTGTGCTCAGGAAGGCTGGGGAAAATGTAAATCTGAAATGCAAATAGTAAACTGACAAAACACCAGACATGATTCAGGATCTGGGGCGAGAAGCAGAGGGAGTATATTGAGTCTGATATGATCCTCTTCTGAAAAACTCATATTGGACTCAAAAGGTTAATTGTGTCCTCTCTGCTCAGAACCTGCTAAGGTTTTCCAACCCTTTCGTTACGTAGTTACTCTTTTGCACTGTGGATATTTGTCTGGTCTGAAAGGGAACAGTGAAGCTGCTATTTCTTTTGACACTCAAGTATTTGTTTATGGTTTTTGAATGAAGAATTAAAAACTCTGTGCTTGACTGCTCCCTAAATACCGATAATTTATTTCCACTGTCATAATGCATTTTGAAAATGTTGAACTCAATCGTCATGACATCACACTCTGAAACTAACATCAATCCTCTGAAAGTAACTGTATGAATTACTGATCCCAATTGTTATCAATGTCTTATCATGCTCGTGATGTCACTGGCATTGTACTTATCCAGCAAGGTTCTTACCTTTCCGAGAGTTTACATATAAGTATGAAAACATAAAATATCTTGCATTTTTAGCAGGACATATTCATCCAGGGTTTTGGAAGGCACTAGCAAGGTCAGAGTTTATTTGTCATCCCCAATGGCCCTGGATTAAGCGACAGAGAGTTGCAAAGTTGTACTTCTTCAATTCAAGTGATGCAGATCCAGACAGAGCTGTTTGTAGGGCATTCCAAGATTTTTAACACATACTTGTGAACGAACAGCAAATTAGTCTCTAGTCAGGATGACATGCAACTTGGAAGATACCTTGCAGAGAATGATTTTTCCATTGTTCCCATTATCAGTGCAGAAAGTTATCTAACTCTCATTAACTACAGTTTTGATCAGGGTCCTTGATTCAATAGACAATAGACAATTGACAATAGGTGCAGGAGTAGGCCATTCTATCCTTTGAGCCTGCACCACCATTCAATATGATCATGGCTGATCATCCTTAATCAGTATCCTGTTCCTGCCTTATCTCCATAACCCTTGATTCCACTATCCTTGAGAGCTCTATCCAACTCTTTCTTGAATGAATCCAGAGACTGGGCCTCCACTGCCCTCTGGGGAAGAGCATTTCACACAGCCACCACTCTCTGGGTGAAGACGTTTCTCCTCATCTCTGTCCTGAATGGTCTACCCCGTATTTCTAAGCTGTGTCCTCTGGTTTGGCAGTTACCCATCAGCGGAAACATCAGCCTGCCTCCAGAGTGTCCAATCCTTTAATAATCTTATATGACTCAATCAGATCCCCTCTCAGTCTTCTAAACTCAAGGGTATACCAGCCCAGTCGCTCCAGTCTTTCAGCGTAAGGTAGTCCCACCATTCCAGCAATTGACCTCATGAACCTACGCTGCACTCCCTCAATAGCCAGAATGTCTTTCCTCAAATTTGGAGACCAGAACTGCACACAGTACTCCAGGTGTGGTGTCACCAGGGCCTGTACAGCTGCAGAAGAACCTCTTCGCTTCTATACTCAATCCATCTTGTTATGAAGGCCAGCATGCTATTAGCCTTCTTCACTATCTGCTGTACCTGCACCCTCAGTCAAGTCCTGCTTCGATTGAAAGTGAAGTCACTCTGATCTCACCTCAAATTACATGGGAAGATCAGTTGAAAGAATACGAGCAAGATACAAGAACACTGTTTGTTTGAAAATTGTCCTTGAAATATTCAAAAGAAAATTGGTGCATGGCCTTCCTTAATGCATTATTTCAACATTAAACACCTTTTAAACAATATTCAGAATGGTGGGTGTTTGTTCTTTTAATTTGCTTCCAATTCAACGTAGAAATGAGAACGTGAATTGATCTTCTATAATGTGTTTAACATCCAGAATTTAATTCCATCTTTATCATCATTGCTCCAGCTCTATCAAACAAAACTAATGAACGAGCCTGTGTCCATACTGCAGATGAAAAAGTTCTTTCAGTTCTGTCCATTGCTGCGAATGTTATAAAGAATAAGCTACAAGCCCACATAAAATGGAAATGTTGCACGACAAGGTGTCAAAAGCTAGTCCAAGGTTAATGATGTCCAAGCCTTATGAATAATACATGCAGAAGGGCGGAGTATGAAAGCAGAATTCAGCTCCATGTCCAAGATATTATTTGTGGCTCCCTTGCAAAAGACCTCAACCGCATCACGCTGTAAATTCACTAAGAAAAGGACAACGAAAGACTGGAATTCCATCCACCTCCAGTAATATTTACTCCCAGCTAAACCGGCACATGAGATGCATATCCCATTCAAGACCAACTTCAGGTTGGTATTGCAGGGTCTGTAGCTGTCAGGTGTGTTTGCAAACGATCTGAGGGGAGCTGCAGTCTGTCTGGATTCTGCAGCATGTGGATCAGCACAGAGACTTTACTCAAGGCTGGGTTCCATTTCCCACCATGCTTTAATCATTGTTCATTTTCGTAACTCCATGGTCAGTTTATTATTGTCCATCATACGTTCATTGTTTTGGGTGGCCTATCTGGTCAGAAAGACAAATACAGTGGTGGTATTTATTTTGAGAGGACTTGAATATTAAAGCAAGGATGTATTTCTTAGGTTTTATAAGGCTCTGATCAGACCATATTTGGAGTATTTTCAGATATCATTTAAGATATATCTGGACAGATACATGAATGAGCAGGAAGCAAAGGGATACAGATCCTTAGAAAATAGGTGACAGGTTTAGATAGAAGATCTGGATAGGTGCAGGCTTGGAGGGCCAAAGGGCCTGTTCCCGTGCTGGAATTTTCTTTGTTCTTTGTTATTCTTTCTAAAACTTGCAAGGTTTTAACTTATTATATATTACAATTTAATAACATTTATTTATTTGACAGTGCATATTAAATTATTGTTATTTCTAAAGTAGAGTCATAGAGATGTACAGAATTAAAACAAACCCTTTGATCCAAATTGTCCATGCCGACCAGATATCCCAACCCCATCTAATCCCATGTGCCCGCACCCAGGCCATATCCCTCCAAACCCTTCCTATTCATATACCCATCCAGATGCCTTTTAAATGTTGCAATGTTACTGGCCTCCACCACTTACTCTGGCAGCTCATTCCATACACGTACCACCCAATGCATGTAAGCGACCCTTAGGTCTCTTTTATATCTTTCCCCTCTCCTCCTAAACATATACCCTCTAGTTCTGGACTCCCCCACAGCATCTTGTCTATTTACCCTACCTATGCCCCTCATGATTTTATGAACCTCGATAAGGTCTCCCCTCAGACTCCTACACTCCATGGAAAACAGCCCAAGCCCATTCAGCCTCTCTCTGAAGCTCAAATGCTCCAGCCCTTGCAGCATCCTTGTAAATCTTTTCTGAAACATTTCAAGTTTCACAACTTCCATCCGATAGGAAGGAGACTAGAAATGCATACAATATTCCAAAAGTGGCTTGACCAACTTCATGTACAGCCACTACATGACCTTCTAACTCTTGTACTCAATACTCTGACCAGTAAAGGAAAGCATACGAAATGTCTTCTTCACTGTCGTATCTATCTGCGACTCTACTTTCAAGGAACAATGAAACTGCACTCCAAGGTGTCTTTGTTTAGCAACACTCCCTATGACCTCACCATTAAGAGAATCACTCTTGCTTAGATTTGCTTTTTCAAAATGCAGCACCTTGCATTTATCTAAATTAAACTCATCTGCCACTCATCTGCCACTTCTAAGCCCATTGACCCATCTGCTCTGTTGCAATCCGAGGTAACCTTCTTCGTGGTGCACTATACTTCCAATTTTGGTGTCATTTGCAAACTTACTAATTATACCTCTTATGGTCACATGCAAATCATTCATATAAATGACGAAAAGTAGTGGACCCAGCACCGACCCTTGTGACACTCCACTTGTCACAGGCCTCCAATGTGAAAACAACGCTGCACCACCACCTTTGAGACAGTTTTGTATCCAAAAGGCTATTTCTCCCTGTATTCCATGACAGCTAATGTGGCTGACCAGTCTCCCATGGGGAATCTTATCGAACGACTTACTGAAGTTCAAATAAATCACGTCCACCATTCTGCCCTCATCAATCATCATTGTTACTTCTGCAAATAACTCAATCAACTTTGTAAGACATGATTTTCCACTCTCAAAGCAATGTTGACTATCCCTAGTCAGTCCTTGCCTTTCCAATTACATGTACGTGCTGTCCCTCAGGGTTCCTTCCAAGAACTTTCCCACCATCGCTGTTAGGCTCACTGATCTATAGTTCACTGGCTTGTCCTTTCCAACTTTCTTAAACAGTGGCATCACATGCGCCAATCTCCAGTCCTCTGGCACCTAACCTGTGACTATTGATGATACAAATATCTCAGTAACAGGCTCAGCAATCATTTCCCTGGCTTCCCACAGAGTTCTTGGGTACACCTGATCAGGTCCTGGGGGTTTATCCACTTTTATGCATTTCAAAACATCCAGCACATCCTCCTCTATAATATGAACATTTTGAAGATGTCACCATTTATTTCCAAACAATCTATATTTTCCATGTCCTTTTCCACAGTAAACATTGATGCAAAACACTCATTTAGTATCTCCCCCATCTCCTGCGGCTCCACGCAAAGGCCTCCTTGCTGATCTTTGAGGGGGCCCTATTCACCCTTTTGTCCTTATTGTCTTTGTAAAATCCTTTTGGATTCTAATTAATTCTATTTGCCGATGCCATCTTATGTCACCTTTTTGCACTCCTGATTTCCTTCTGAAGTATTCTCATACGGCCTTTGTACTCTTCTAAGGATTCACTTGAACTATCTTGTCTATACCTAAAATATGCACCCTTCCATTTCTTAACCAGACCCTCAATTTCTATCGTCATACAGCATCCCCTATACCTACAGCCTTTCCTTTCACCCTATCAGGAATATGCTGTCTCTGGACTCTCGTTACCTAATTTCTGAATGCTTCCCATTTTCCAGCCATCCCTTTACTTGCAAACATCTGCTCCCAGTCAGATATTCTTCCCTAATATCATCAAAATTGGCCTTACCCCAATTTAGAACTTCAACTTTTAGATCTGGTCTATGCTTTTCCTTCACTATTTTAAAATTAATGGAATTGTTGGCAAATAGCTGAAGCTCGCACATATCAGTGAGAAATTAAATCGATTGATTTTATTTAAATTTGTCTGAATGATAATTCTACTTGATTGTTCAATCATTTGATCACTCTGAATATGTAATCAGTCGGAGGTCAGCCACTTTGCAAATGATAGAGCGACATTGTGTACTGAGATTCAATGTATAATTGTGATCGCCAGAATAGTCAGCCAACATGCTCTTATTCGGTACAAAACAAAACGTGCATTCTTTACTTTTGTATCATGAAATGTTGTTAGGTGCTCATATTTTAGTTCCATCAATATAGAATCAAATTAATTGTTTTCAGAGATGATTCAGTTATTGTTCAGTTGAATAATTGTAGTTCATACCTCATCATTGCCCAATTCACAATCATGGCAAACACCTGATTATTGTTCAGGTCATTAAACCCACCACGTTGCAATCATGACCGATATTAAAAATGGATTCCAAAAGGCCTGAATTCAGGCACCGTGCGACTGGACCTCACAGCTGCCTGTGGCACTCAGTTAGTCACTGGCATGTTCCTGAATCTGTCCAGAGAGTTTCCAACCTGGATCAGAGCAATCATTCAAACATTCCTGCAAAGTAAATCATTTGGATTCCACCTAGGGCAGAAGGAAACTAGTCAACAGGCTATCACTGTTCTCAGCGTAGTCACAAATACTGTCTAAATGAGATACCAATGATTGACCAGGACTCAAGTCTTACAAAGTCATCTTCAGTCAGAGCCTGACCCAGAGAGCAGTTGTATGGACATGGAGTGTCAGAATCACATGGTGTTGCTTATGGTGCTGATATCCGGCATGTCCCCCATACTCCATACATCTGTCCCCTCGACCAGACACTGGGTGAAAATGTTTACAATTGACATTGCAGCATCTTGTTTCTCACTGTGAATCCTCTTAAATTATATCCAATAAATGTACCTTCATATTCACCAGTATCAAAATAAAATTGTACATGTCTATGGATGGTCAGATATTAATACATGGGTCACCCAACAGAATGCATCAAAAGAAATCAGGAGCTAATGGAAAGCCAAAAATCAGTTTAATAACTTAACTTGGTGGATTTTGTTTGGTCTACGTAAGCGAAAATGTTGTGCCTGTGACCATGCACAACTTAACTGCAAGTATTGGCCTAACGTCCCTCCCGGCTTTCTGATCTCACACATCCCTCCCTCACACATTCGCCAACTGATGAGAATCCACAAGCTGAGAGAAAATTGGAACATTGAGCAGGACGGAACAGTAAGAGCCCTTCAGCCCTCAATGTTTTGCCGGCCTTTTATCCTACTCTACGATCAGACTAACCAACAAAACCTTCAATGCACTAACTTCCATGTACCTATCCAAGAGTCTTTTAAAATATCCCTAATGTATCTGATTCTACTACCACTGCTGGCAGTACATTCTGCCTCCACCACTCTCTGTGTACCTCTGACATCTCCCCTAAACCTTCCACCAATCACCAGAAAATTATGCACCTTGTTGATAGCCATTTCTGCCATGGGAAAATACTCTGGCTATCCAATCTTTATCACTCAACATCTTGTGCAACTCTAACAAGTCACCTGTCATTCTTCTTCGCTCCAGGGAGAAAAAGCCCTTGCTCCCACAAATGTTCTCCCCAAGAAATGTCCTCCAGACCTGGCAGCATCCTGGTAAATCTCCTCTGCACTCTCTCTGAGGCTTCCGCATGTTTCCTACAATGAGGCAACCAGAACTGAACACAATATTACAAGTGTGGTTGAACCATAGCTTTATAGAGCTGAGCAATAACCTCACTGTTCTTAAACTCAATCACCCTGATAATGAAGGCTAACACACCATTAACCTTCTTAACAACGTTATCTATTTGGTTGGCAACGTTGAGGGATCTATAGATCCCCCGTTCCACCACATTGTCAAGAATTCTTCATTTAAACCTATATTCTGTATGCAAATGCAACCTTCCAAAATAAATCACTTCGCACTTTTTAACGTTGATTTCTATTTGCCACTTCTCAGCCCAGCTCTGCATCCTGTCAAAGTCCCATTGCAACCTGCAACAGCCCTCCAAACTAGGTACAACTCTACCAAACTTCGTGTCATCGGCAAACGTACTAACCCACCATTCCACTTCCTCATCTAAATCATTTATAAAAATCACAAACAGCACAGGTCTCAGAGCCGATCCCTATGAAACACCATTGGTCACTGAGCTCCAGGCTGAATACTTTCTATCTGCTACCACACTCTGACTTCTATGGACCAACCAAGTACAAGTCCAGACAGCCAATTTTCCATGCGTCCCATGCCTCCTTATCTTACGAATGAGCCGAGAATGGGGAAACTTGTCAAACGCCTTGCTAAAATTCTTGTTTACCACATCTACTGGGCTACCTTCTTCAACGTGTATTTTCACGTCTTCAAAGAATTCAGTAAGGTTTGTGAGGCGTGACCTGCTCATCACAAAGCCATGCTGACTTCAAACCATGGTTTTCTAAGTAATTGCAAATCTCTTCTCTTGGAATCGTCTCCAATTGTTTGCCCACCATGTAAGGCTGACTTTTTTGTCATTCCCAGGGTTATCCCTATTCCCTTTCCCGAACAAGGGAATAACATTTGCCACTCTCCAATCATCAGGCACTACTTCAGTGAACAGTGAGGATGCAAAGATCATCACCAAAGGCACACCGATCTCTTCCGTCACTTCCTGGAGTAACCGAGGTTATACCCCATCTGTACTAGGAAATTTATCTATCCTTATGTTTGTACTTCAATCTATTGATATGGGGAGAGGTGTAGCAGCTGGAGGTTAGCACAGATAGGGAAGGTTGTAGGGGCTGGAGGAGATTACAGGAAAATACAGAGATACACGTAGATAGTTTAAAAACGCAATTTTGCAATGTTCTAATAGAGAAAATATAGTGGAAATCTGTGGAATAGGCAAGGCACTGGGAAGAACTGAAGGAGCGAGAGGAGTGTCCAATCACAACAGAAATAGAGTTAGTGTCATACAGCACAGGAGAGGCCCTTCGATTGACAGCAACAAAAAGAAAAAAGCCCTGCAAACCCTGGAAAACCCTCCTTCCTAACGTCTGGGGGCTAGGGCTGGATTTGGGAGAGGTGTCCTACAGACTGCTCAAGTAACAATGTGGCATAACAAAGCCTCAGTTTCAGATCAAACACTGACACGGAAACCTCCTGCTGACTCTGCTCCCTCATCATCATTGTGTCAGATCAAACACTGACACGGAAACTCATGCTGACTCCCCTCCGTCAGCCACATGTTGTCAGATCAAACACTGACACGGTAACCTCCTGCCTACTCCCGTCCCTCAGCTGCAGGATCAGTGTCCCTCCACATTGAACAACACTTGGAGGAAGCAATGAGAGAGTGATAAAGCTGGAGAATATATACTGAGTGGGCCATTTCAAAACACCAAAGGGACATAGCCATGAGACTGGATCTGTGCCGGGTGGGGAGGCAACGACTGAGAGGGGGAAACATCTTTGATCTCATCCTCACCAATCTACCGGCTGCAGATACATTGATCAATGACCATATTGGGAACGGTGACTACCACATACTGTATTTCTGGAGACAAAGTCGCCCTTTTACATTGTGAATACCCTCTGTATCACCACATTCAACGGGAAAAAAATAGTAACCCAGCTTTGGGCTATGGGAGGTGAGTCATACATTTCATAAAGTCTCTACAATGTGGAAACATGCCCTTAGGTCAAGCAAGCCCATATCAACCATCCGAAGAGTATCCCACACAGACACACCCCAAAATTACCAACAGCAGTCGAATTGTACTCCAGCACAATTTTCACTGTCACTGTTGGCATGTGCTCCACTTTATCCTAAAAATCAGGTCAGGGGATAAACCCTTGTTCAATGGTGAATACAGGAGGGCGTGCAAAAAGCAGCGCTAGGTACACCTCAAAATTGAGGTGAATTTACCAAATTGAGCCACTTACTCACCAGATAGCATATGCTTCAAGTGACAGACAGATCTAACCAACAAATCAGACCTCATCTCTGCAATCCTGTCACATGCAATCAGGGAGAATGGTGGTGGACAATAACACAACTCACTGGAGGAGGAGGATCCACAAAAAAACTTCCTCAAAGATGGAAGAGCCCAGCACAATAATAGAAAAGCTAAGGCTTAAACATTCACAGCAATGTTCAGACAGAAGGGTCGGTGGGATGATCTATTTTATTCTCCTCCAGATGGCAGTCTTCAGCTGATCCAAAACATTTCATGTGGTATCAACAGTTGGCTAGCGTGATTGAATAATGCAAAGGCTGTGGGCCCTTATAACATTCCATACAAGCTGTTCGTGTTGGGCTACAGCACTGGCATCGCCCTGACACTGTGGGAAACTATCCGGATGTATCCACTACGTACACAGACAATACATCTGACAATCAATGACTTCCCCATTACTCTAATCCCTACCATTGATAAAGTGATGGCAGGTGTCATCCACAGTGGTATCATGAAGCACTTCCTCAGCACCAACCTACCCACTGAAGCTCAGTTTGGGCTCTGCCAGGGCCACCCTTCCCCTGAGCTCATTGAAGACTTGGTTTAAAGTTGGCCAACAAACAGTTGAGCTCTAGTGTGGAGGCCAGAGTGACTGCACTTAACAACATCATAACTGCATTTGACCAAGATTAGATTAGATTACTTACAGTGTGGAAACAGGCCCTTCGGCCCAACAAGTCCACACCAACCCGCCGAAGCGCAACCCACCCATACATTTACCTCCTACCTAACACTATGGGCAATTTAGCATGGCCAATTCACCTGACCTGCACATTTTTGGACTGTGGGAGGAAACCGAAGCACCCGGAGGAAACCCACGCAGACACGGGGAGAACGTGCAAACTCCACACAGTCAATCGCCTGAGGTGGGAATTGAACACGGGTCTCTGTCCTCTGAGGCAGCAGTGCTAACCACTGTGCCACCGTGCCGCCCACAAGTTTCATATCCAGGATTAATATCAAAGCTGGATCAAATAGGAATAGTCTGCACTGGCTGAAGTTACATCTGGCACAAAGGAAAATGGTTGGGGTTGGTGGAGAGCAGCCATCTCAGCTCCAGGACAGCTCTACTGCAGTTCCCAGGGGCAGGTGTTTCAGGATAAGCCTGTAGATCAGAAATGGAAAGGTAAGGCACCATGCTCCTACGGGATGATAGGGTTGTTCTCTCGCTGGACAGAGAGAACTGGTGGTAGATTAACTGGACAGTCAGCATGCCTCAATTAAGGGAAAGGTTGAGAAGCAACAGTTCTCTCAGTCAGTACAGGAATTGAACCCACACTGTTGGCGTCAATCTGCATTACAAACCAGTCATTCAACGGATTGAGATAACCATGTTCTCACTCAGCTCCTTGGGGTAGATATTGTAATATTATTCAATTCAGATATGTTGTGGAACACCTCAAGAACAGGTGGAACTAGAAATACACTTCCTAGCTCAGTGAGGGACAGCATCAGTGAGCGACAAGAGTGCTCTCTGCCCTAGTCCCAATGATTTTCAACTGCTTCATAAATGACCATCCAGACACTGCAAAGTCACAAGTGGGGATGTTTGCCAATGATTGGACAATGTTCAACACCATTTACTCAGATACTGAAGCAGTCCTTATCAAAATGCAACAGGACCTGGACATATGCAGGTGTGTGCTTGCAAGTGACAAGCTATCATTTCCATTACATACATGCCAGACAACGATTACCTCGAACAATACAGAACTGAACCATATCCTCTAATTAGATTTTAGATTAGATTAGATTAGATTACTTTACAGTGTGGAAACAGGCCCTTCGGCCCAACAAGTCCACACCGACCCGCCGAAGCGCAAACCACCCATACCCCTACATTTACCCCTTACCTTACACTACGGACAATTTAGGATGGCCAATTCACCTGACCTGCACATCTTTGGACTGTGGGAGGAAACCGGAGCACCCGGAGGAAACCCACGCAGACACGGGGAGAATGTGCAAACTCCACACAGTCTGAGTCGGGAATTGAATCCGGGTCTCTGGCGCTGTGAGGCAGCAGTGCTAACCACTGTGCCACCGTGCCGCCCACATGGTCAATGCCACCACCATCACTGAACGCCCACCTAGCAATATCCTGGCGATTACCGTTAACCAGAACTGGACTGACCATATAATTTCATTACCCATCCCTGTGAAGGGCTTATGCTAAAACGTCGACTCTCCCGTACCTCAGATGCTGCCTGACCTGTTTAGCTTTTCCAGGGCCACACTTTGACGCATATAAATTTATTGGCTGCAAGAATATGTCACGGGCTAGGAACCCTGCAGAAATAACTCATCACATGGTTTCCGAAAGCCAACCAACCATCTGTAAGACCCACATTGAATGCGCGTGTGATGGAATACCAAGCATTTCCCTGCTGAGTGCAGCTTCACTCCTCATCCACTGACACTCTGTAGCAGCAATGTCTGCCATCCACACGCTGCTCTGCAGAAATTTAGCAAGGCACCTTACAACGTTCCCTGAAACCATGATCATCAAGAAGGACAAGAGAAACGGATACATGGGACCACCACCATGTTCGCTTTCGTTCCAAGCCATCCACCATCCTTATTTGGAAATATATTACTGTTCCTTCAGAGTCACTGTTTCAAGGTCCTCCCTCATGGTATTGTAAGTCTGAATATGCAGATGGACTTCAGTGGGTCAATGTGAAAGCTCACCACCATTTTCTCAAGGGCAACAAGGGACGGGCAATAAATACTGTCCCAGTCACATTCCATGAATAAATTAAAATGAAAAATACTGTCCGAAAATGACCAATGCTGGACATTGTGCTCTGGGTTTTGTGAGCTCAGGCTGGTTGGGTCCAGGCAGTAACCTGTTTGCTTTGAACCGCTGAAGGGATATGCTGTTTGAAACAATCTGTCAGTCTTTCAGACGCATGGCCTACATATCGAGCATCACACAGACACTGGCATTCACATCCCACATTACTGAGCTATGAGATAGACAGACGCAATTCAAAATGTACTCATATCCGACTGCAGAATGTTTAAACGCACAGTGGTATTGTTGCCACGAAAATGATTGTGAGTGAATATTAATAGGGAGAAAATGAAGACTGCAGATGCTGGAGATCAGAGTCAAAAAGTGTGGTTCTGAAACAGCACAGCCGTTCAGGCAGCATCTGAGGAGCCAGCAGGACAGTCGACTATAATTTCAAAATATTAATAGGAGGGAAAATAATTGTATATTTTCAAAGTCCTTACACTTAATAATAATTTGGTCTTGGGTGTGATAATGAGACTCATCATTTCAATGCTCATTTTTGTGAGTTGTGCACTGTTTTCATCATATTGTTGTTATAAAAGTGAACTGAATAAATTAGTGGACTTTGTACTTATTGGACAATATAAAAGTTGGTATTCAGAAAGGTTGTCAGACTTTCAGTAAAGAGACTTTGTTGTTAATGGTTAGAACCAAATGCTGCAAACATTTACACGGAAATTTCCAGCTCAAGTCACACACAAGGTCGCTGGGTTGGGATCATATTGGCCACCAATGGAGCTGCACAATTCTGTTTGGATACTGACATTGTGGGGCTAACATACACTGGATGTGGTTTATAACGGATTCAATGTAAGATGCCATGTGTTGAAGGAGTCCATCGCCTTTATAAGACCTTCATTCAGGAGGATCGGGTCCAAGGTGCAGAATTACAGAGTTTAGTTGGCACACCAGAACATATATACTTGCAAGACATGGTTGTTTATGGCTATGGTTACAAATGTTGAAATGCGTCTGAACCAGCGCTATGTGCTAGTACATTGACCAATCTGCCCGACACACATCTCCCCATTGTTCAGGTATGTCTCCAACTAGTCTACTGTGAAAGATTATGTCAGTAACTACCCAGCTCCAGTTGGAAGCGCTCCGGACAGGTTTTGGAGATGGCCAGTGTTTTGGAAGTCATGGTGAGGACCAATAACATTGTCTGAATTCAGGCTTTTTCTCAAAGTCATTTTCAACAGCTCTGCTGCCAGCAAGATGTTATGTTCACTGAACTGAAAATCAATTAGCTGTTTTGTACAGTCACTGAATTATGTAATAGTTAGCTGTGTATTCCGGCAATTCAATTATTGTTCACTTCAATTGTTTTCAACTGAAAAATAATGATGTTTGGTTTATTTCAAATTATGAAAGAAACAAAGTGATATTAAATCTTCATTGTACAAAATGTAAAAGTGACCTGTTTTATATTTCCCAAAGACTAATCAAGCCACAGTCAGATATTGCCTGTAAAACAGGATTCTGTGAACAGGATTATGTCCCAGGCAACAACATCATCCACTCTGGTAGGTTCTGTCCCACTGACAGGACACAGCCAGGCAGAGGGGGCAGCTCCTTGTTATATAGTCAATACAGTGCTCAGCATTGATGCTGGATCCTGTGGCTTCTAGACGACGCTGCGGCAGGTTATGTGGGAATCAGTAAAAGGGAAACATACAATTGACCACATTGTCAGCGATCTGCCTACTGCAGATACACCTCTCCATTTCAAAAATTGGTAAGAATGGTCAGTGCACTGTCGTTAAGGGGAGCAAGGGCTATCTTCACATTTTGCAGACCCTCCTCACCATGATATGTACCCCTCTGGGTACTGAATGGGACAGACTTTAAACAGATTGAGCAACAAATGATGATGCATCCATGAGGTGCAATGGGCAATCGGCAGCAGCAGAATCTGTACAACTCATATAGTCTGGAACCTAACAGCCCGACATACCTCCCACTGTACAGTAACCACCACAACCTGACATGCCTCCCAATGTACAGTAACCCTCACAGCCCGGCATACCTCCCACTGTACAGTAACCATCACGGCCTGGTATACCTCCCACTGTACAGTAACTTTCATGGCCCAACAAACCTCCCACTCGACAGTAACCATCAAGAGTGGCACGGTGACTCAGTGGTTAACATTGCTGCCTCACAGCACCAAGGCCCTAGGTTCAATTCCGGCCTTGGGTGATTGTCTGTGTGGAGTTTGCACATTCCCCCCCGTGTCTACGTGGGTTTCCTCCCACAGTTCAAAGATATGCAGGTCAGGTGAATTGGTCATACTAAATTGAGAGGTCATTTAGTCAGAGGGAAATAGACAACAGACAGACAATAGATGCAGGAGTGGCCATTCAGCCCTTCGAGCCTGCACCGCCATTCAATATGATCATGGCTGATCATTCCTAATCAGTATCCTGTTCCTGCTTTATCTCCATTCCACTATCTTTGAGAGCTCTATCCAACTTTTTCTTAAATGAATCCAGAGACTGGGCCTCCACTGCCCTCTGGGATACAGCATTCCACACAGCCACCACTCTCTCGGTGAAGAAGTTTGTCCTCATCTCTGTCCTAAATGGTCTACCCCGTATTTTTAAGCTGTGCCCTCTGGTTCGGCACTCACCCATCAGCGGAAACATGTTCCCTGCTGCTAGAGTGTCCAATCCTTTCATAATCTTATACGTCTCAATCAGATCCCGTCTCAGTCTTCGAAACTCAAGGGTATACAAGCTCAGTCGCTCCAGTCTTTCAGCGTAAGGTAGTCCCGCCATTCCAGGAATTGACCTCGTGAACCTACGCTGCACTCCCTCAATAGCCAGAATGTCTTTCCTCAAATTTGGAGACCAGAACTGCACACAGTACTCCAGCTGTGATCTTACCAGGGCCCTGTACAGCTGCAGAAGCACCTCTTTGCTTCTATACTCAATTCCTCTTGTTATGAAGGCCAGCATGCTATTAGCCTTCTTCACTACCTGCTGTACCTGCATGCTTGCCTTCATTGACTGGTGTACAAGAACACCCAGATCTCTCTGCACTGCCCCTTTACCTAAATTGATTCCATGGAGGTAGTAATCTGCCTTCCTGTTCTGGCCACCAAAGTGGATAACCATACATTTATCCAAATTAAACTGCA
>NC_057725.1:71367970-71416490 GCF_004010195.1 Chiloscyllium plagiosum | reverse complement strand
ATGGACTGATCCTGCAACTTCTGCATTATATACAGAAATATCCGCCATTGTTCCTCCACGGCCATCCCTGCTGAGGTATTGCACCATTGAACTTTGGCCAGCTCCTCCCTCATAGTTCCATAGTTCCCTTTATTCAACAGAAGTACTGTCACTTCCGACTGTACCCTCTCCCTCTCCAATTGCAGATTGAAGCTTATTGTATTATGGTCACTACTTCCCAATGGCTCCTTCACTTCGAGGTCTCTGACCAATTCTGGTTCGTTACACAATACCAGATCCAGAATTCCCTTTTCCCTGGTCGGCTCCAGCACCAGCTGCTCTAAGAATCCATCTCTGAGGCACTCCACAAAGTCTCTTTCTTGAGGCCCAATACCATCCTGATTCTCCCAGTCTACCTGCATGTTAAAATCCCCCATAACATCTTTGTAGTAACATCTTTGCGACAGGCCAATTTCAGCTCCTGATTCAACTTACATCCGACAACCAGACTTCTGTTTGGGGGCCTGTAGATGACTCCCAAGAGGGTCTTTTTACCCTTAGTATTTCGCAGCTCTGTGCACACTGACTCTACATCTCCTGACTCTAGATCCCCCCGCGCAAGGGACTGAATATCCTCCCTTACCAACAAGGCCACCCCACCCCCTCTGCCCGTCAGTCTGTCCTTACGATAGCATGTGTAGCCTTGAATATTCATTTCCCAGGCCCTGTCCACTTGAAGCCACGTCTCAGTTATCCCCACAATATCGAAATGGGTGTGGGCGGGTTACTCTTCGGAGAGTTGGTGTGGACTGCTTGGGCCGAAGTGCCTGTTTCCACATTTTAGGGAATCTAATCTACTCTCCAAGGTTCAAGTGAGGAATATGATTGAATAATCAATTGTCTGAATGAGTGCAACTCCAACAGTACTCTAGTATGGACTTATGGCAACAGGCAACACAGTTGCATGGGGAAGATCATGTCTCACAAACTTGATTGAATGTTTTGAGGAAGTGACAAAATTGATTGATGAGGGCATGGGGCTGGATGTTGGCCGTTTGGAGCTTAGCAAGTCCTTTGTTATGGTTCCTTATGGCTGGCTCATACAGAAGGTGAAGTGAATTGGAATCAGAGGTCAATTAGTAAGATGGACAGAGAACTGCTTGGCCATAGAAGACAGAGTAGTGGTGGAACAGTGTTTTTGTGACTGGAGATCTGTAAATAAATTGACGGAGCTGCAGATTAAGAGGATGAATACCAGAGAATACAGCAGGATATAGGTCAGCTGCAGACTTCGTCGGAGCAAATGCAGATGCAACTTTATGCAACAATTTATGCAACAATTATAACGTGATGCATTTTAGAAGGTCTAATGCAGCAGAGAAGTATATAGTAGATGGAAAAACTACTGATCCGAAGGGATCTTGGTGTACCGCTCCACAGTTCCCGGAAAGTGGCAACATGGATGGATAGAGTGATCAAGAAGACTGACGGCAAACTTGCAGACACGCATCCGAGCATGCAGTATGAAAATTAGCAGGTCATATTGCAGCTGTAGAGAAACTTAGTTCGGGCATATTTAGAATATTGTGTACAATACTGGTTAACACACGATGTGGAAGTGTTGGAGAGGTTATGGAAAAGTTTTAACAGGATGTTGTCTGGTTTGGAGGGCATTAGCCAGAAGGAAAAATTGAACAAACATGGTTTGTTTGCACCTGGGCATTATCGAATATGGGGCTACCTGATAGATATTTACAAAATTATCAGAGGCATAGATAGAAGGTCAGTTCGAGGTTTTTCCCAGAGTAGAAATATCAATTACTCAGGTCCATAGGTTTTAGGTAAAAGGGAAAAATTTCAGGAGATATGATCGGCAAGTTTCGTTTTGCTTTTCCAGACAGAATGTGAAAGTGCCTGGAATGCGCTGATAGAGGGGAAGAAGCTAATATCGCAAGGTTTACGAGGTATCATGACACAGAGATGAGAAAGCAGCGAATAGAATGACATAGAATGTGTAGAAGCAAAACCTTTTGTCTTAACTTGAGAAGGGCATCATACGTCTGTGTGGGCTTGCTGGACTGAAGGGCCTGTTCCTGTGCTGGACTGTTCTTTAAGTCAAGATTTGAGCACAGCAGTGACGAGATGCTATGATTACTGATGATCAACAACCACATTACTTGGTGATCTCTCCTCATCAACTTGCAGCTTCATATTCTCCCTCCCACTGTGGGGAAACTCAATACAGAGAATTTGTCGTGAAAGTCAGAGCTGGTAACTGGTGAGTCCATCTCACCCCTCGCTCCTGTGGGCTTCTATCTTAGACAACAACGTCTCAGGGGACAAAGCACGAACAGAAACTGCATGTACTCCACACCCTCCAATGCTGGCATCTGTCATATGCCAGCCTCACTATGTATTCACAGCACATCTCCGACCCACTGATAGTATGATTCTATACTTCAATGCTGCAGCTCAGGGTGCACTGACAACTCTCATTGCTGTTGCAAGGACACTATGCTCAGACACACACACCCAGCTCATGGCCTGTCCCTGTGGGTTGCTCACACCATGTTTGTACACGCTCAATGCTGCTGCAAGGACACTGTTCTCAGGAACATACACCCAGCTCATAGATTGTTCCTCTGGGCTGCTCACCCGATGTTTCTACACACTCAATGCTGCTGCAAGGACACTGTGCACAGACACGCACACCCAGCTCATTGACTGTCCCTCTGGGCTGCTCACTCCGTGTTTATACACACTCAATGCTGCTGCAAGGAAACATTGCTTAGGGACACAAACCCAGCTCATGGACTGTCCCTCTGGGCTGTTCACTCGGTGTTTGTACACACTCACTTTGAGCTGACTTCAATGATCACGGAATTATTGCTTTGTCTTACGCTGCCCTCAGCAGTGTTTCCCCTTAGCCATAGCTACCAGATTCACCCATCAGCAGTACTGTCTTGCTGTTTCGCACAGGCAAAAAACCAGGAAGATTGATATCATTGTCCACAGTCAGTCACGGTGCTCAGCACACTGAGTCAAGGGGAGTCTCAGATCCCAGTCCAGGAGCTTGTACACGGCCAGTCAGCCTCTCGTGGTTGTTAGGTTCGGATCCTATCCTTTTAGGGGGTGAGGAGCTGAATGTTGGGGAGATCCATGCCTCTCTTGGCTCTTTCTCACCTACTGTGGGATGTTTCCTTCTGGAATGTGAAAATTAGCAAGAGGTATTAAGCGAGATGGAAAAGGTTGGTGTGGCTTTTAGTGCTGGTACAGCTGGGAGAAAGGTGTTGAGGTATCCTGAATGAGTGAGCAGGCAGCACAGACACCAGGCAGAGTTGGGCAAAGGGGCAGGGGATGAGATTGGAGAGACTGAAAGAAGGTGCTGCATTAAGTGAGAGTAGGTGAACATGAGCTTGGTGGGAGGTGGGTGCAGTAACAGAGACAGAGAGTGAGGGTCAGGTCACAAAGTGCAGATAGTGGCACTTACATTGGTGGAGTGGAGAAGGTCACTGACCTCCTTCCGACACTGCTCTGCATTCACCCAGAAGACTGGCACCTCACTTACACAGCGGTCAGCCTCGGGCCAAGCTCGCAGGGTCTAGTGTCATGGCATCCCCTGCCAGTACTGGAGGAAGATAATGTCCCTCTCGTGCACCATGCCATCCACCAGAACCTCAGGGGCTTATCCACAATGTTTTACCCCGTCTACCATGTCGAGGGCAGTTGTAGCTTGACAATCTAAGAGAGCAATGACTTTTTAGTAATGACACGTGGGACAGGGAGGCCAGTTCATTCTTGGATATCCGGGCAGTGGGCAGTTATTATGACGAAGGGGGAAATCATCGCATTAACGTCAGATGAGAAGAAAACAATGTGGGCAGCAAGGATAGTTAAATGAGGCAGATTGGGGATGGCATCATGAGAAAATGCACTTAACCTTGTGGAGAGAAACCCTCCATGAAACTCGGCTAAAATGAGACTTGACAAAATCAAAAGATGGTTTAGGCTTCTGTCTGTCTGAAGCAAAATAGGGATACGGAGTGAAATATTGGGAGCAACAAACTTGGAGCGAAGAATTATGCAGGAGATTCAAATCCTTAAAAAGGGGTAACACAATGTGCCATACTGTTAAAAAGAGCCGGGGAAAATCCCCTGCTACATTATCCAATCCTCACTGGATGCAGGGATGGTGCCGGAGGACTGGAGAATATCTAACACCGCAGCTTTGTTTAATGTGGAGCAAGGGACTGACTGAATACGTCGAGGCTGGAACTGTGAGACAGTGGATAAAGGGTCACTGAGGAAGTCCCAGGGACTCCAGGACAGTCAGTATGGATTTGTTCAAGGAAGCTCATTTGTAATTAATCTGACTGTGTCGCTTTGAGGCAGTAACTTGTAACTACATGTGACTTACTTGGATTTGACGAGAGATCCCACGGCAAACTGTTTAAAAACAGAATCTATGGCGTCCAGGTGAATGGAGCAAACAACCCAGGGAGGTGCAAGCCAAGGCATTTCGGGACATCAACAACAGGGAGGAATACACAATAAATGAGAATATGGTCAGTATGGCAGATAAATGAAGGTAGCTGGAAACATCAATAATCTCATTCATGTAGGAAATGGCACCATTTCCTCTATCAGCCAAAGTGCAGAATTTCAGAGCAGGAAGCTTATGCTGGAACTGTATAAATAATGAGTTCAGTCACAGCTTGAGGACTGTGTGCAGCTTTAGTCACCCTATTTAATGGAAGTATGGAATTGGACTGGAGAGGGGACAGAGAAGATTCGTTACCCTGTGAAAGTGGAAGTGCAGTTATGGGGAAAGATTGGAACGGAGGATGCTGTGAGGAGATTTGATTGGGGTGCACGTGGTGTAAGGGATCTGATTAGCGAGGGAGATAACATCTTGTTCCTGTTGGAGAACTGTGTTACCAACGGTGACTATTTAATGTAATTGGTTAAAATTTTAGCGAAGCGTTGAGAAAAGTTGTTATTTCACTCAGAGTATGGTAGGGATCAGGAACTCATACGTGGAAGTGGAGTAGAGGCAGAAACTCTCAAACCATTTTAAAAAGGTGCCTGGATCTGCACCTGAAGTCCTATAGTCTCTAGGGAGACAGAACTAGGGCTTTTTTTAAAAAAAAACTTCTTCTTGTCCAATGCAGACAATGTACAGAGGGATCTCCTCTATACTGTGCTACTTCCTGAAGTTTTCGAAGGTTGCCAATATCTGATAGAATCACTAAACAGGGATGAGGGGAGTTGTCGGTCGGAGCAGAATGTGAATTGATTAGCATTACAATAATACTGATCCCAGCCTTTATATTATGCTACTTCACTGTGTTGGCCTATTTATCCTTCCTGTATAAACCGGGAAAACCTTTGATTATCCAGTTCTCAGTCGTGATCACACTGCAGCCACATTTCCATAATGACAGCTGCATCTGACCTGGTTTATGTTATTTAAAGCTATTATTTCATTGGCCTTATTCAACGTTCGGAAGGAATTCAGGGATGGCAGCAAGTGCCGGAGCCCATGATGGCTGTAGGGTGCAGAGGAGGTTACAGAGATAGTAAGGTGTGTGAAGGCTGGGGGATATTACAGGGATATGGTTTGTTCTAGCGGCTGAAGCAGATTATAAAGACAGGAGTGAAACGGAGCTGGACAAGCCAGATCAATCTTCTGTCTACAAGAACCTTGTAGAGAGAAACCCTCCCGAAACCTGATGAAAATGTTACCTGGACAATGATCACATGATTTAGCTCTCTGTGTCTGTCTGCACCTGAAGTAAAAACTCTGTCCACTGTGCTGACAAACTACCAGTCTACGTTTCGAGATTAGTAAGAGACGTTCTGTGTGGAGAACATTGAGATCGAGAGTTTGCAGAAAACAGAAAAACACCCACCTTATATTGGTCCTGCAGGAGACTGATAACAGGAGGGTGTACTGAAAGGAATAGGACTTTCGTTGGAGAATCTGGAGGAGGTTTCAGAGACGAGGAGATTTGTAGCTGTCAATGCAAGTTCGAGATACGTGGAGGTCTTTTATAATGATGGAAACGAGGTCAGTCAGGTAAACGTCACTAATACGTGTTCTCTGATTGGGACTGTTAAACCTGGTTCAATCAGGGAATTCTGGCTGACAGAAATAAACAGGAGCGTCAAGGTATCTGTTCACTAAAGGAGCCAGTTCTGTGCTAGTGTGGGTCAGTACCATGGATCATGCATGTTGAAATAAAAGATGATTTGGTGACGGGATACCGGCCCCTCTGTGGAGTTATTTCAGTTTTAACATCTGGTAGAAATACAGAGAGAGGAGGGCTGAAGGTATTTCCACAGATCTGGATGGATTTAGAATCTGGAGGTTGCAGAGACAGTGAGCTGTGTCAGGGCAGAAGGTGGTTACAAAATCAGGAGCACGGTCGGGACTAGAGGATGTTACACGCCCGTTTAGGCATTGGAGTAGTTTACTCAGCAGGGAAAATTGGAGGGACTGGAGCAAAGAACACAGATGGCCAGGGATGTCAGTGCTGGAGGAAGTTAAAAATAGAATGAACACAGTAGTGGCTGGAGTTTATGAAGATACTGCGATCTGTCAGGGCATGAGGAAGTTAGTAACATTGATTGTTGTATGGACTGGAGGAAATTGTAAAGATTAGATTTCTATGAATCAGAGTACAGTAGTTGCAGAGAGCGTGGAGAGCGTAAAGACTTGAGAAACATTTTATAGAGGAAAGGTTATCGGGGGTGGAGGTAATTTCAGAGAAAGAAAGTTTACATGGTCTGTGTGAGTTACAGAGATAAAGAGGTCTAAATTGGCGAATAGAGGTTGCAGAGATTAGAATGTATCATCAAGGATCAATGAGGTTACAAAGACAGGATATTTTTGGATTTGGAGGACTGTCAAGACATCACACTGTACGACACAGACGCATTATGACACACACGGTTGTCATTTGGCAGATTATGGTTACACTAGTTCTTCAACTGAACTCTTTGCTGAGTAATGACCTCCTCTTTCCCTCACATCGTTAGACATTTCTTTTGTAGCAAAAATCATCCAATCTCCTCCTGAATGTTTCAGTCAAACCTGCATCTAAAACGTATCTTAGTGTTTTCTAACTACTTCCAGGTATAAATCCTCTTTCTAGTTTCGAGGCAATCTTACTCCGTCTTTTGACACACTCAATCTGATGTGCCCTCAGCGGATTCTGGGTCAGCTCTATGTTGGTTCGCAAATTTTCCCATAATTCATCCGCTCTACCATCTCTCCTCTGAACTTTCAGCATTCTTCCGGGTTCCCAACTTGATTCTCTATCTGACACCGATTGTATTGTTCTTCCCCGTAATCCAGGGAGCCTTGGGTTTGTTTATCCTGTCTTTCCTATTTGATGGGCAATTCCACTGGACACAAACCATCTCCTCTTTGAAGTGAACCCATTGTTCAGTTTTTATTTTCTGACCAACTTGGTGTTCCAGTCAAAACTTGCCAACTTCATTCTTGCCACATTGAAGGCTGTTCTGTGTCAACTCATTTTTCTCACTCTCAATTACTGTATATTATTCTCTCCCATCATTCTGAACTTTGCAATAAAATTATCCCTGTTCCCCGAAACGTTCCCCTACTGATACTGGATCCACTTGCCCCACCTCTTTCCCAAGGGCCAGGTGCGACAGTACATACTCCCTTGGGCTGGACACATACTCTTGCAGTTAGCTGTCCTCCATGTAATCGATGAACACTTGCTCCTCATGACCTTGCACCATCAGTATCCCACATCTATATCTGGATAAATTAAGTTTCTCAATATAACTACTCTGTCGCATTGTTATTGCTCTCAAATGGCCCTGTATATTTATTCTCTCCAACCTTTCCAATGGCTGGTGCCCTACAGACTATACCTCACTGTACAACTGTACACTTTTTTGTTCTGTAGCTCCAGCCAAATTCATTCTGACTTTGGACGGATCCTCATTCTCTTGGATTCCTTAACTAACGCTTATCTAAATCAATATTTCTACCCTTCATCCTTTCCCTTCCCTTCCATCGTTTTTGAACCCTTTATACCCAGCAATATTTAATACCCAGACCTGCCATTCATTGAGCGAGCTCTCGGTGATCAGTACATCAGATTTCCACACACCAATCTGCATCTGGAACTCTCCAAACTCCGAGTATTTATGTCCATGTAAAGAACCTCAGATTAAGGGTTTCTTTCTGACTCCAGCTTTCGCTGCTTGACTTGTTGCTGTAAATTAGTCCGAGCTGCCTCTCCCGGTATTTTGTGAATCCTGGTAGCCTCCTCTGCTATTACTTTTTGGATTCCATACATACGCTAAATTGTTTTCAATCCCTCCCACACACCACACAAAGAATTCAGTCCCAGCTCTGTCAAATGTTAGCCTATCGAGCTTGTACAGTTGCTGCCTTCCCCAGAACCAGTCCCAATGTCCCAGGAATCTGATGCCCTTCCTGCCCTCATTCCAAGCACACCCTCATCTACTTAAAACTCCGAATCTGTTCTCACTTGTACACTGCACTGGCAGTAACCACGGTGGCACGGTGGTTAGCACTGCTGCCTCACAGCGCTAGAGACTCCGGGTTCAATTCCCGACTCAGGCGACTGACTGTGTGGAGTTTGCACATTCTCCCCGTGTCTGCGTGGGTTTCCCCCGGGTGCTCCGGTTTCCTCCCACAGTCCAAAGATGTGCAGGTCAGGTGAATTGGCCATGCTAAATTGCCCGTAGTGTTAGGTATAGGGGTAAATGTAGGGGTATGGGTGGGTTGCGCTTCGGCGGGTCGGTGTGTACTTGTTGGGCCGAAGGGCCTGTTTCCACACTGTCAGTAATCTAATCTAATCTAATCTAATCTAATCTAACCCAGGGATTGCTACATTTGAGGGCCTGCTTGCTAACCATCCACCTAGTTCCGTAAATTCTGATTCCCAGACTACTTCACCCTTCCTACCCATGTCATTTCTACCAACATGGACATGACCTTTGACTGTTCACTGTCCCCCCAGACGAATGTCCTGCAGACACAGTGACTTTCTTGACCCCACTATCCTGGAATTACAGACACGCTGACATCTTCTTCAATTTCCTCAATCCCCTGTGACTATTGTTCCGCCCTCCTTCTTCCTCCCCTCCTGTACGGTCAGGCTGATTGTGGTACCACAAATATAGCTCTGACGGCCCTCCCCTGAGCAGCGAGCACCTTCATCAGCTTCCTCACTAGGAAACTGAATCGTGAGGGGATATCAAGCTATTCCTGGATTCCCTGACTGTTTCTCTTCGATTGACTGGGCGCCCATTCCCTTCTGTCTTCCAGACCGTCATGTCTGCAAGGTGATCCTCTCTCTGTATGTGCTATACCCCTAACTCTCAGCATCACAGATGCCCCATAGAGTCTTCAGTCACTGTCTGAGCTCCAAGACCCAGTGTTCATCTAGGACATGAACAGGGACTAAGTCTTCCCAATGTAACAGAACACATTTTCCATCTGACAAACATGTCTTGTCATGTCTTAAAATGCAACTTAATTAATTACTTAGAATGAAGTTAACATCAGGAAATAACAATATGGTTATGTACCTTATTCAACTGTGGCTTACTGAGGGTAATTTATTATATTGGCTCAAAATTTCACTTCTCCCTCTTACTTCTGAGTTCAACCCTTATTTTAGAAGTAACAAAAAATAAATTTGCTAACTTATAGCAATTTACGACAGTCCCTAATAACGGTGTGTTTATCAACCAAAGAATTTACAGTCTTTTCTGTGATGTCTCTTGCACTTCTTTCAAACTCAGTGCAGGCAGGTCCCAGCAGCAGAAAAGGGTGTCTATGACTCCCAGGTACGTGTAATCCTCCAGTTCCCACTCCACTTTGTCCCATCAGACGGTCACCGTCGTTGTGACTCCCAGGAACGTGTAATCCTCCAGCTCCCACTCCACTCTGCTCCCTCACAGGGTCACCGTCTCTGTGACTCCCAAGACGACTAGGTCTTGATCCTCAGTGCTGATCCATATCCTCCCACTGTTTTTGCCTCTGTAACTTCCAGGTGTAAGTTATCCTCATGCTCCTGCTCGACTTTCCTCCCTCACATGGTCACTCCCTCTGTGACTCGATGTTGGTTTCGAGCCTCCTGTTCTGCTGTTTCTCCAACTCCAAGTCCCAGTCGGCCTCAATCCTTGCTGCTGATTTATACGCTCCCGCTCTGTGCTGTGTGCTCTCAGGTTCTCTCCTAATTTGACTCCCAAGTATTGGTCGGCTTCAAGCCTCAACTGAGATTTATAGCACCCCATTCCGCATTGGTCCCTTACAGGATCGCTGTTGTTCCTGGAAGATAATGAAAAGGAGGAGATTGGAGGGGATAGAGGGCATTACAATGTTTGAGCGATCTGAAGGGGATGGAACATGTTATCTCGAGAGGCAGGCAGACCTACAGTGCCTAAAGCAGGTTGCTGGAAGATGTAGGCAGTGTTGCAGGCACTGAAGGAGGCAAAGGAAATAGAGAGATGGTGGCTTGTTGGTGATGGAGCTTTGTAGAGACTAAAGGACTTTTATCTGAGCTGCTTGCCAGAGATAGGAAGACTACAACAAATGCAAATTGACAGCCAGCAAGTGTTGTAAGGTCGCGGAGACTGTTGGATGTTACAGAGTTAGAAGACTTGAAATAACTTGGAGGCGGGGGGAGCGATATAGATTTTTGGAAAACCGGTGGTGTTCAAGGACACAAAGGACAGCAGATACTGAGAATGGGAGCATTCCAAAATAGTGGGATTGCAGGGGCTGAAAGAGCTGAGATGGGTACGGAGGATGAAAAGTGCCAATTTAGCATAACCAGCCGCTGTAATCCGTAAAGGTTTAACGGAGGGAACCTGTGCTGTCATTGATCACAGTTATATGGAGGGAGACAGACACTGAGTGGTTACAAATTTAGCAAAGAAGAGGTTATAGGTGATCAGAGGTTTATGCAAGAGTAAATAAATTTTAGAGATCACTAGCACTGATGAGAATGGAAGTGGTGAGATACTGCGAGGAACTAAATGAGTCGGGAATATGACAGATATAAATGGGAGAGCTGCATTATCTGGATGCAGTTACAGACATGAGGAGTGTTGTAGCACCTGCTGGAGGGGACACAGATAACACCAGTTCAAACGGCTGGTGCAGTGGCTCAAGAAGGCAGCTCACCACCACCTTCTCAGGAACAACTCAAAATCAACAGTACATGCTCGCCCAGCCAACAACGCTCATGTCCATTAATGAATAAATAAAAGATTTACAAGCAGTACTGAGGTCACTCAGGAAGGCACTTTCAACAGCACTTCACATCCCGGAAGAACTATACACCGGAAGGAGAGGAATTCCAGGTGCACGGGAACACCAGCATTTCCAGGGTGCCACGCTTCATCCTCCCAGCACTGTGTCTGTCCTAACACCCAAAGGATTGCACTGGGTCAGGAAGGCAGCACACCACCATCTTCTCCAGGGAATAACAGATGGAAAGGTAATGTTGGCCTTCCCAGTGGTAGCTATATCCCATCAAAGAAATTTTAAAAAGGGAAACTCATGGACTCATGGGCTAGCTGTTTGTCAGGATGTCCAAGATTGTAGGAAGGCTGTGGAGAAGGTAGCACTGACAGGGAATACTTGCGGACACAGAGATGGGTTCAAGTGTGGATACTTCAATGCAAGGAGTATCAGAAATAAGGTGGGTGAACTTAAGGCATGGATCAGTACCTGGGACTACGATGTTGTGGCCATCACGGAAACGTGGATAGAAGAGGGACAGGAATGGTTGTTGGAGGTTCCTGGTTACAGATGTTTCAGTAAGATTAGGGAGGGTGGTAAAAAAGGAGGTGGGGGGGTGGCGTTGCTAATTAGAAATGGTATAACGGCTGCAGAAAGTCAGTTCGAGGGGGATCTGTCTTTGGAGGTAGTATGGGCTGAAGTCAGAAATAGGAAAGGTGCAGTCACCTTGTTGGGTGTTTACTATAGGCCGCCAATAGCAGCAGAGATGTGGAGAAACAGATTGGGAAACAGATTTTGGAAAGGTGCAGAAGCCACAGGGTAGTAGTCATGGGTGATTTCAACTTCCCAAACATTGATTGGAAGCTCTTTAGATCAAGTAGATTGGATAGGGCGGTGTTTGTGCAGTGTGTCCAGGAAGCTTTTCTAACTCAGTATGTAGATTGCCCGACCAGGGGGGATGCCATATTGGATTTGGTACTTGGTAACAAACTGGGACAAGTGATGGACTTATTAGTGGGTGAACATTTTGGTGATGGTGACCACAATTCTGTGACTTACACCTTGGTTATGGAGAGAGATAGGTGCGTGCAGCAGGGTGGGTTTTACAATTGGGGGAAGGGTAAATACGATGCTGTAAGACAGGATCTGAGGAGCATAAGTTGGGAGCATAGGCTGTCAGGGAAGAATGTCGTGGAAATGTGGAACTTTTTCAAGGAACAGATACGACTTGTCCTTGACATGTATGTACCTGTCAGGCAGGAAAGAGATGGTCATGTGAGGGAACCTTGGTTGACGAGGGAGGTTGAATATCTTGTAAAGAGGAAGAAGGGGGCTTACATAAGGTTGAGGAAACAAGGTTCAGACAGAGCAGTGGAGGGATTCAGGATAGCCAGAAGGGACCTGAAGAAAGGGATTAGGAGAGCTAAGAGAGGGCATGAAAAACCTTTGGCGGATAGGATCAAGGATAACCCAAAGGCATTTTATGCGTATGTGAGAAACACGAGAATGACGAGAACGAACCTGCACATCTCTGGGCACTATGGGACAATTTAGCACGGCCAATCCACCCTAACCTGCACATCCCTGGACTGTGGGAGGAAACCGGAGCACCCGGAGGAAACCCACGCAGACACAGGGAGAATGTGCAAACTCCATACAGACGTTCTATTGTCCTTTCAAATTGTTTTTTATTACTGTTTGTTTTCTATGTTGACCTGATGTTTTTGCAGTATTCCAATCGTACTTTAAGCAAAGCTTAATATCGTCTTGGTGTAATCTTTCAATTCTTTATCCGTAGGAAGAAACTGTAGTGTTGTTTTTAATGATCGTATTGACCCACGCTGCTACTTTTATGCTTGTGATTTATGTGTTTGTTTTTCTTCCACTTAGCTGCTGGTGAAACTCATTTTTTTTTTACATAACCATTCTCCGAACTGATGTCTCCCTGTAATTGTCCTTGCTACTGACTCGCCCATTCGATTTGTCGTCATCCGCAAATTTAGAAATTGTTTTCACAAACCTCAGGTCGAAATCAATGGGTGTGAATTATCAGGAGCAGTGATCCTAACATCGATTTGGCTGCGTCATTATTTCCTACTACCCTGCTACTCCAGTAAGTGCCCACTCTGAATCAAGATTTATGATTTATGTAGCCTTCGTTGGAATCCTACATATATTACATCTACTGAATTTCCCTAATAGAGTGTTAAAGCAATGAAACAGACCCTACGATCCAACCAGTCCACGCCGAACGCAGTCCCAATCTAAACTAGTCCCACCGGCCTGCTCCTGGCCCAAATCCCTCCAAACCCTATCCTATTCGTGTCCTTATCCAAATGTCCTTAAAATGTCGTAACTGCACCCGCATCCACCACTTCCTCAGCAAGTTCATTCCACATATGAACCACCCTCTGTGTAAACAATTTGCCCCTCACGTCTTTTTAAATTCTCTTTCCTCTCACCTTCAAAATGTATCCTCTAGTCTTGAAATCCCCCATCCTGAGAAAAAGGCCACTATTATTAACTCTATCTATACCCCTCATTAAGGTCGCCTCTCAACCTGCTGTGCTCCCAGCTTAACCAGCTTCCCTTTAGAAGTCAAAACTTGCTTACCTGACAACATCCTGGTAAATCTCTTCTGAACCCTCTCCAGTTTACGAACATCCTGCCTATAGCAGGGCGACTAGAACTCCATACAAAACTCCAGACGAGGCCTCACCAATGTCCTGTACAACCTCAACATGAGGTCCCAACTCCTACACTCAAAGGACTGAGCAGTTGAGGCTAGCATGCCAAACACCTTTTTAACCATCCTGTCTACATGTGATGTGAACGTCCAAGATTATACACCTGAACCCCGAGGTCCCTCTGTTCCACAACACTACCCAAGGCACTGTCATTAATTGAATAAGCCCTATGCGGAATACAGGGTTAACGGTAGGGTTCTTAGTAAGGTGGAGGAGCAGAGGGATCTTGGGGTCTATGTTCATAGATCTTTGAAAGTTGCCACTCAGGTGGATAGAGCTTGTAAGAAGACCTAAGGTGTGTTAGCGTTCATTAGCAGAGGGATTGAATTCAAGAGTCGTGAAGTGATGTTACAGCTGTACAGGACTTTGTTTAGGCCACATTTGGATTACTGTATGCAGTTCTGGTCACCTCACTTTAGGAAAGATGTGGAAGCTTTGGAGAGGGTGCAGAGAAGATTTACCAGGATGTTGCCTGGAATGGAGAATAGCTCGTACGAGGATAGGTTGAGAGTGCTAGGCCTTTTCTCATTGGAACGGAGAAGGATGAGGGGTGACTTGATAGAGGTTTATAAGATGATCAGAGGAATAGATAGAGTAGACAGTCAGAAACTTTTTCCCCGGGTACAACAGAGTGTTCCAAGGGGACATAAATTTAAGGTGAAGGGTGAAAGGTATAGGGGAGATGTCAGGGGTAGGTTCTTTACCCAGAGAGTGGCAGGGCTTGGAATGCGCTGCCTGTGGGAGTGGCAGAGTCAGAATCATTGGCGAACTTTAAGTGGCAATTGGATAGGTACATGGATAGGTGCTTAAGCTAGGACAAATGTTCGGCACAACATCGTGGGCCGAAGGGCCTGTTCTGTGCTGTATTGTTCTATGTTCTTCATGTCCCCTTTGCTTCCTCCACACAACTCACATTCCCATTTAGTTCTGTGTCATTAACAAACGTGGAACATTTGATTTTGTCCATCCATCAAATGCATCGAATCCCTTTGTGAATAGTTATGGGTCAAGCACTAATCCATTTATTCCCATTTAGTTTTCTGTCTGTTGAAGAATTCCCAATCCATCCCAATCTGACATTCCTTCCAATCCCACATTTACCAATATTGTTTATCCACCTCTTCAGTAGAACCTTGTTGAAAGATTTCTTAGAATCCCGACAAACCATTCTTGCCTTCTATCTACTCTGCTGTTTTTGGCCAGACAGAGTAACAAACACGACACTGTTTGTGAAATGAATTTTCAGTTTAAGCACAGCATGCTTGGCATGCATAAAGGATTGGCTGATTGGCAGAAGACAGACAGTGGGTATAAAACGGTCATTTTCATGATGGGAACTGGTGGTGAGGGGAGCTCCGCAGGGGTCAGTCTTGGGACCACACTGTACACGTCATACATTAACAGTCTGGACAAAGATTGTGAATGGGTACGGGAACTAGGTTTCCAAGATAGATCGCAGGGATGAAATGCGTGTCATATGAGGAGCAGGTAAAGACTCTGGGTCTGCACTTGATGAAGTTTCAGAGGCGGAGGCAGGATCTCATTCAAACTTACAGAATACTGAGGGGCCTGAATGGAGTGGAAAGCGGAAATATGTTTCCACTAGGCAGAGGGACGAAGGCCAAAGGACATAGCTTCAGAGTGAAGGGACAACCCTTCAGAATGGAGATGTGTAGGAATTTATTCAGCCAGAGTGAAGGGACAACCCTTCAGAATGGAGATGTGTAGGAATTTATTCAGCCAGAGGGTGATGAATCTGTAGAACCCACTGCCTCTGGGGCTGTGGAGGTGAGTAATTCAGTGTATTTAACTGAGTTAGATATATTCTTGGTGAGCAAGGAGATCAAGGGATACAGGGAGTAGGCGAGAGAATGGTGTTCAGAAACAATTCAGCCAGAATCAAATGGTATGGCAGTCTCCCGTGTCTGCGTGGGTTTCCTCCGGGTGCTCCGGTTTCCTCCCACAGTCCAAAGATGTGCAGATTAGGAGAATTGGCCTGGTGCAGCTACCATCCCCAAGCTGATTGATGACGTCACATCCACCCCCATCATGGCCGCTTCCACAGCCACTTCCGCCATCATAATTCTTCATGCACCACACGGGACATCACTTCCACCCCTCACATCATCACTGATGTCATACGCTCAGTGACTTCCGTCCCCCCACTGCTATGTTTGCCACCACTTCCGCCCCCACCAACACCACTCACCTGCATTCTGCTGACACGCCCCCCACAGATCCCACACCATCCCCGCCCCCCAGAACCTGAGGGGAACACCACCCCTGTTCTTGATTCCACCCCCATTCCCCCACCACCACACCCACTCCAATTGCAGGCTCCGCCGCCACTTCCAGCTCCACACCCACACTAGCTCCTAGGTCACCATCCCTCCAGACCTCTCCCTCAGCAGAGGACTCACCTTCATCCCCCTCTGCCCACGCATCAATGAATTTAATACACTCCGTGACGTCGAACACTTCTTCCCCCGCCTCCATCTCCGAGCCTACTTTTACAATCAGGACTCCCGCTCACCTTCCGAGGACGCCTTCGCCCGCCTCCAACACACTCCATCCACCTGGACAGCCCGTGTTGGCCTATTACCTGCCCACGACCTCTTCTTTTCCAACTGCAGCCGGGACATTAACCGCCTCAACCAGTCTACCACCTCCCCAATCCAATCTCTCACCCACACAGCGCGTTGCCCTCTACTCCTTTTTGCTCCAATCCCGACCTCACCATCAAGCCAGAAGATAAAGTGGGTGCAGCGGTAGTCTGGTAGACGTCAACTCGAGGACACTTCCTCCTACCGCCCCCTCGACCATGACCCCACGCCCATCATCTCCCAGACCATTCATAACCTGATCACTTCAGGACATCTCCCACCCACAGCTTCCAAACTCATAGTCCGGGAACCATGCGCTGCCCAGTTCTACCTCCTTCCCAAGATCCACAAGCCTGACAACCCTGGCCGACCAATTATCTCAGTATGTTCATGCCCTACTGAACGCATCTCTACCTACCTCAACACTGTCCTATCTCCCCAGTCCAGGAACTCCACGCATACGTTCGAGACACCAACCATGGCCTCCACCTCCTCCAAGATTTCTGTCCTCGGCACCCAACGCCTCATCTTCACCATGGATATCCAATTCCTCTACAGCTCCATCCGCCATGACCAGCACCTCGAAGCCCTCCGTTTCTTCCTCTCCCGACGTCCCCAACAGTATCCTTCCACTGACACTCTCATTCGTTTGGCCGAACTGGTCCTCACCCTTAACAATTTCTCCTTCGAAACCTACCACTTCCTCCACACCAAAGGGGTAGCCATGGGCACCCGTATGGGCCCCAGCTATGCTGTCTCTTTGTTAAATATGTAGAACAGTCCATCTTCCGTAGTTACACCGGCACCATTCCCCACCTCTTCCTCCGCTACATTGCTGACTACAACGGTTCAACCTCGTGCTCCCATGAGGAGAATGAGCAATTCATCAACTTCACCAACACATTCCACTATGACCTTAAATTTACCTGGACCATCTCTGACACCTCCCTCCCCTTCCTGGACCTCTCCATCTCCATTAATGATGACCGACTTGACACCGACATTTTATACAAACCCACTGACTCCTACAGCTGCCTGGATTACAAGTCTTCCCACCCTACCTCTTGCAAAAATGCCATCTCGTATTCCCAATTCCTCCGTCTTCATGGTATCTACTCCCAGGAGGACCAGTTCCACCACAGAACACACCAGATAGAATCCTTCTTTCGAGAACGCAATTTCCCTTCCAACATGGTAAAAGATGTCCTCCAACGCATCTCGTCCACATCCCGCACCAACCATAACAAGGGCAGAACCCCCCTTGTGCTCACCTTCCACCCTACCTACCTTTGCATAAACCAAATCATCTGACGACATTTCCGCCAACTCCAAATGGATCACACCACCAGGGATATATGTACCTCCCCACCTCTTTCCGCCTTCCGCAAAGACGAGTCCCTCCGTGACTACCTGGTCAGGTCCACGCCACCCTAAAGTCCACCCTTCTGTCCTGGCACCTTCCCCACCACCACAGGAATTGCAAAACCTGCGCCCACACTCCTCTCTCGCCTCCATCCAAGGAGCCTTCCGCATCAATCACAATTTTACTTGCACTTCCACCAATATCATTTATTGTATCAGTTGCTCCCGATGCGGTCTCCTCTACATTGGGGAGATTGGAAGCCTCCTAGCAGAGCGCTTTAGGAAATATCTCTGGGACACCCGCACCAATCAACCACACAGCCCTGTGGCCCAGCATTTCAACTCCCTCTCCAACTCAGCCAAGGACATGGAGGTCCTGGTCCCCCTTCACCGCCGCTCCCTCACTACCCGACGCCTGGAGGAAGAACGCCGCATCTTCCGTCTCGGAACACTTCAACCCCAGGGCATCAATGTGGAATTCACCAGTTTCCTCATTTCCCCTTCCCCCAACTCACCTCTCCAGTCTTCAGGCACTGTGCCTGTAGTCCTGATGAAGGGCATTTGCTCAAAACGTCAATTTTCCTGCTCCTCGTATGCTGCCTGAACTGCTGTGCATTTCCAGCACCAATCTAATCCAGAATCCGGTTTCCAGCATTTGCAGTCATTGTTTCTACCCAGTCTCGATGGATCGAATGGCCTAATTCTACCCCTATTGATGATAGTCTTATAGATGGTGCTCATTCCATAGGTTTCCAAGTATGCAGTTAGCATTTCGGGTTTATCGTTTACCATACATTCCAGCACTTTCCTGTTATTACTACCACCTTTGGTTTCAGGCAGACTGCAGAAAGCTGCACCACAGAGTGGAATCCTTGTGTATAAATCTCAGAAAGGTGGTATACAGGGTCAGCAGGTCATTGAGAAGGCAAATGGAATGCTAGGATTGACTCCAAAGGGAATGGAGAATAACAATAGGGAAGGCTTGTAACAACTATAGAGGCCACCAGTCAACCCATACTGAGAAAACTGTGAACAGGTTTGGTCCCCTATCTAGGGGGAACATGTTCTTGCACTGGAGGCAGCACAGAGAAGGTTCACCAGAGTGATCCTCAAAATGGAGGGGTATTGATGAGAAGAGGTAGAGAAGGTTGAAATTAAACTCATTATAATTTAGAAAATGATGCAAATTAATTGATATACTGAACATTCTTGTATTCTTACAGGATCAGTACTGAGACGTGGTTTCCCTGAGTGAGGATCTACAACCAAAGATAAAGCAGAAAGCAGGCATTAGAGAAGCTTACAGAGAAAAGAAGGGTTGGAGAGATTGGAGGATGTTACAGAGTTCGGGTGGTTTGAGATAACCATTGTTGGTTAGAGATCAGATAAGTTATTGGAATGAAAGATATCATGTAGATGTACAGGGATATCAGTCCTGAAGGAGTTACAGAAATAGGGATGAATATAGGGACTAGAAATTAAACAGATAGGGTAGTTTTTGGAGCTACAGCAGATACAGAGACTGAGAGGGTTGTTGGGACTGGAGATTATAAAGATATGGGTGATAGTTGGAGCGACAGGATTTTTTATGGAAAGGGAGGATTGGATGGGCTAGAGAGTGCACAGATAGGGATGGTGGTTGGAACTGCAGGTGTTTGTAGAGGTCGGGAGGATTGTTGGGACTGGGGATTACACTGATGTGGATAGTAGTTGGAGCTGCAGGAATCAGTGATATAGGCAGGTTGAAGGGACTGGATCAGATCACAGAGCCAGGGATAATTGTAGCGAATGGAGGAGACAGAGATACTGAAGGTTGTAGGCTGCAGGAGTTCAGATAGTTAGTGAGGAGTGTGATGGCAGGTTTGCAGCATTCCCATCAGTTACACAGAGATGTGGAGTACTGTACTGGAGGAGGTTACAGAAATCAAGAGGGTTGTAGGTGCTGGAAGATATTACAAAGACAGTGAGCTGTCGTATTGAGGAGGTTACAGGGACAGGATGCATTGAGGAGTTGGAGTCTGCTACAAGAAATAAATGTGCTGCAAGGGATCAATAACCTTACATCGATCAGGAGGATTGGAAGGTCTGGAGATAGAGAATGAGAATTGCAGGGACTGAAGAATATCACAGAGATGGGGAGCAACATATGAGCTGGAAGACTTAAAACATGAGATGTTCTGTAGGCACTGGAGTCAGGAAAGACACAGGGAGATCTGCAGGGATTACAGGTGCTTAAAAGGATAGTGAGACATCTCAGTGTCAGATGGGGATAGTTAACACAGTCATGGAGTATTTTATGGAATGGTGCTATTTACAGAGATTAAGAAAGTTGTATAGAATTGAGGCACTAACAGAGATATGGAAGGCTGTAGTGAGTGAAGACATTTGCTAAGATCGGATGTTGAGGTTCTGGACGCTATGTCGATGGGAAAGCTGGAAAGTCTGTCAGAGCTTACAGAAACAGTAACAGCAATAAAGGCTGGAGAGACTTAATTAGATCAGGAGCATTGCACAAACTGGAGGAGGGTCCAGCCGTAGGGAGGGTTGTAGGGGAGGGTGACGTTAACACAGATAAGGGTGTAAGAGCTGGAGAATGTTATGGAGATGATTAGATTGGTGGAGATACTAGACGTGTTTACATTGACAGAGTGGGTCATAGCGACGGGAAAATGTTACATAGTTATTGAGTCTTGTAGGAACTGGATTGGGAGAGTCACAGACATTGGACTGGGTTCTACAGATTGGGAGTATAGCAGGGACCTGAGAGGATTACTCAGAAATGGAGGATTATGGGGTCAACAAAATTTTCAGAGGGATTCAGGGAGAGGGATCACAGATATGGAGGGATGTTGGAGCTGTCGGAGTTTACAGAGACTGGGAGGTTCCGAACTGTTTAATTGTCAGAGGGATATTTTTAGGGTCCGTAATATGGAATGCAGAGGAAGAATTTAGATTTTATTAGACTCACTACAGTATGGAAATGGCACTTCGGCCCATCAAGTCCACACCAACTCTCCAAAAAGTAATCCAATCGGACCCATTTCCCTCTTGATAATGCACCTAATGCTATAGGCAGTTTAAAATGGCCAATTCCCGCAGACCTGCACATCTTTGGACTGTGGGAGGAAACTGGAGCAAAGCCATGCAGAGGGAATGTGCCAACTCCATACAGTCACCCAAGGCTGGAATTGAACCTGGGTCTCTAGCGCTCTGAGGCAGTAATGCTCACCACTGAACCGCCCTGCCATCCTAAACTGCAGACCTACACAAAGGGAGGGTGTTTGAGGTGCAGGGAGGAGCACACAGAGATGGGGAGTGTTGTTGCAACTGGAAAATGATCTGGAGGTGTTTATACAGATAAGCTGGTCGGTAGGGATGGAAGATGGTTACAGAGTTCGTGTGGTACTATAGGCCAGGAGGCAGGAGTGTTATAGGGACTGCAGAAGGTTACAGTGATATCATGTTATCTTGGGACTTGAGTAAGGTACACAGGTGGATATTTTGTTCCGTGCTGGAGGGTTTTATAGAGACAGGGTGGACTGTAGTTATTGTGGAAAACTACAGAAATAGGGATTATTGTACTGAGTGCAGGATAAGATTATTGAGATGTGCATGTTATCGAGACTAGAGCAATTTTCAAATCGGGAGAGTCGTCAGCATTGGAGTAGGTTTCAAATATACAGCAGAATTATGCTAGGGGTAGAGGTTTCAGAAATAAGATTTTTTTCTGGGAATTACAAGCCTTCAAGACACTGGTGCAGATGAGTTGGACCAAAAGGTGTGTTTCCTTGCTGTATGACTCTATCACATGGCAAGAGATTGCGTGAGAAGGGGAATATAGAACAGAAAGACCCCAGATTTCAATATCATCTCCTTGAGGGAGGCCTGCTTTCCCCTCTGTTGTATTGATCCTCACTAAGACAGCACAGGCCAAGACTGATCACTGTGAACTTCCTATATTGAAAGAGGAAGGCACAGAACAGCAGAGATGAAAGTAATCAAGAGTGTGTGGATTGAGCCTGGGACCATCGTGCTCTGTGTTCACCCTTCAACACTGTATCTGTGTCATGTCTTCCGGACAAAACTTCGATCCCTTAAATTCGTTGTCCTCTGTTCACTGTGAGTGATCTTACCTTGCTGCAGGATTTATTGAAGACTCCAGATCGCCATGATCTCTGGTTGACCAATTGCGTTCAATGAGATGATGGATCAAACACCCAGCAATTGGGAAGTTTATTGAGTCAGGATCATCCTGAATACATGCAGGAGACAGACAACTAGACATAATGGGAAATTAGACTGCGGTGAGGATCACACATAGAGAATGGAGCTGAGTCCCACAGAAATCGCAGTCTCCATCCATGGCCTGTGTTGCCTCGTCTCTCTAGAGTGGAGAATTCTATTGGCTCAGGATCTGGAGTAGCTGCAAAGCTGCAGTCACCGGCAGCAATTAGACCCTCACAGTGACAGATACCACATGGAGAGATACTGAGAAATAGCACCAGAGTGTGGGAAGGTATCAGGATCAAATCACGATCAAGAAGAAGGGGTTTGAATCATGGCGCACTGGGATCAGTACTCAGGAATGAGGGGGCTATCACTGGGACAGGAGACAATAGACAATAGACAATTGGTGCAGGAGTAGGCCATTCTGCCCTTCGAGCCTAGTATTACTCTCACTAGACTGTTCATCCACATTTAATGCCGGTGGCAGGGATACCCATCTGAATGCTCAATATCCTTTCAGGGAGGAAATCTGTGATGGGCAGCTGGTCTGACCTACATATGACTCCAGACCCAGACCTACATATGACTCTAAACTGCCCTCTGAAATGGTCGAGCAAGCCAATCAGTTCAAGGGCAGCTCGGGGGTGGGCATGAAATGCTGGCCAGCCAGAGACAGCAATATCCTACGAGGGAATTTAAATCAACACAGCTGGGACCAGTGTCCTGACCAATGATGTTGGTAAGTAAATGGACAGGGCTTTAAACTGATATCGAGGTTGCAGGGACATGTTTCAGGTGAAAGGAACTTTCCAAATCCATAGAGAAAAGGTGAAGCATCGGAACAGCATGGAATGTGACTGATGACAAGCAGAAAGGAACAGGATGGGACAGAGTTTAACTAAAACTGTACGTCAGTGAATCAGTTCGTGACAGAACATTGTGGGAAAGAGTAAATTATAATGTTGTTTCTTTTGGAATTTTCAACCTATCTGCAACAAGGTGACACAGAGATAAATGGAATTTAGGCAGCAGAGAGATGTGGTTACAGGGTGAACCAAAGGTGGAACATAAATGTTCAACAGTACACAACCTTGCGGGATCTCAGGAAAAATAGGAGTGCAGGATGGGTACTCCTGACACTAATCGATAGCAAAGGCATTACAGAGAAAGCATTTGGCCTCAGATGATGTGGCTGAATCAGCCTGAATGTGACTTCTGAATCCCATGTGTCACAAACACAAGCAGAAGTATATTTTTTTAGGCTGCCTAGCAGCATTTCACTGTTCATGCCCGCATTAAACAGGAATTCATTGGAATTTATAACAAAGGCATTATGATAATTTTGGGAGACTTCAATCTTTGCATGTTCTGGGACAGTCACACTGGCAAGAGTGATATTATCCGAGCTCCTCTTTGAATGTTTTTGCCAGTATTCCTCTGAATAGCATTGTGTAAATGGCTAGCGATGTCACTATCTCAGATCGACCGTTGGGTGATGAAGATGTGTGATGGACAGACGTCACACAGAGATCCGCCAGGAGATTGCAATATAGTTGAATTCAAAGAAATTATCAAGTTTTCAAGTGACCATAAAGCGCACCCGAGCATCAGCAACAAATCCAATTGTGTGAGTTTGAGATGAGAACCTACCAAAGCAAACAGGGGAAACAGACTGAAATGTCAGGCTGAAAATGGACTGTGGGAAACAGTTACAATCATAGAGTCATAGAAATGTACAGCAGCGAAACAGACTCCTCGGTCCAATTCATCCACGCCGAGCAGATGTCATAACCATTCTAGTTCCATTTACCTGCACATATCCCACGAAATCCTTCCTATTCATATACCCATCCAGATTCCTTTTAAATGTTGTAATTATACCCATCTCCATCACTTCCTCTGGCAGTTGATTCCATACACACAACACCCTCTGCGTGAAAACGTTGCCCCTTAGGTCCCTTTCAAATCTTTCACCTCTCCGCCCTGAACTTCTGCCTTCTAGTTATGGACTCCTCCACCCATGGAAACGACCTTGTCTGTTTATCATATTCATGTCCCTCCTGACTTTATAAACCTCTATAAGGTCACCCCTCAGCCTCTGACACTCTAGGAAAAACAGCCCCAGTCGATTCAGCCTCTCCTTGTAGCTCAACTCCTCCAACTCTGGCAACATCCTTGTTAATCTTTTCTGAACCCTTTCAAGCTTCACAACATCCTTCCGATAGGAATGAGACTAGAGTCGCACGCGACATTTCAAAAATGGTCTAACCAATGTCCTGTACAGCCGAAAGAAGACCTGCCAACTCTTAAAGTCGATACTCTGACCAATAAAGGGAAACATAGGAAACGGCTTTTTCACTATTCTATCTACCTGCGACTCTACTTTCAAGGAATTATGAACCTGCACTGCAAGGTTTCTTTGTTCAGCTACACTCCCTAAGACCTTACCATGAAGTGTGTAAGTCCTGTGAAGATTTGCTTTTCCAAAGTAAAACACCTCACATTTATCTAAATTAATCTCTATCTGCCATTCCTCACTCCACTGGCTCATTTGATAAAGAGGAGACAGTGAGGACAGCAGATGCTGGAGATCAGAGTTGAGAATGTTGCTGGAAAAACACAGCAGGTCAGGCAGCATCCGAGGAGCAGGAAAGTTGACGTTTCGGGCTGGAGCCCTTCATCAGGAATGAAACTGGGAGCATCGGGAGTAGAGAGAATAATGGGAGGGGTGTGGGTCTGGGGAAAAGGCAGCCGAGAGTGCAATAGTTGGTTGGAGATGGGGGTAAGAGTGTTAGTCAGAGAGGAGGGTGGAGAGGATAGGTGGGAAGGAAGATTGACAGGTGGGACAGGTGGGATCGTGGTGCTGAGCTGGAAGGTTGGAACTGGGGTAAGGGGGAGGAGGGAAAATTAAGGAAATTGGTGAAGTCCACATTGATGTCATGGGGTTGAAGTGTCCTTAGGCAGAAGACAAGGCGTTCTTTCTCCAGGCGTTGGGTGTTGAGGGAATGGCGGTGGAGGAGGCCCAAGACCTGCATGCTCTTGGCAGATTGGGAGGGGGTGTTGAAATATTTGGCATCAGGTCCCTGGGTTGATTTTCAGATGCCCTGGAGATGTTCTGTAAAGCGTTCAGTCTCCTCATCTCCTCTACATTTGAGACGCTGGACACCTTCTAGCAGAGAACTTTAGAGAACATCTCCGGACACTTGCATCAATTAACCCTACCGCCCTGTTGGGCAGGACTTGAACCTGTGTGGGCAAAACCAATGGATTTCTTACCCATCCCCTAAACCACTCGACTACAACTACATGCTTACAGAAGTTACAGAGCTAAGGAGGATTGTAAGGACTAGAAGAGGTTTCATAGTTTATGAGTGTAGTGGGGTCTGGAGGAAAATACCAAAATAGGGAGGATTTATGTTTGAAGGATTCTCCAGAAAAATCTTTACAGGATTAATGCCAGGATTCTTGACAGTGTGGTGTGACAGAAAAACTTGGGGTCAACATCCAGAGATCCTTCAAAGTTGCCACCCAAGTTGTTCGGGTTGTTAAGAAAGCAAATGATGTGTCGGCTTTGGTTAGCAGGGGGTTTGAGTTTAAGAGCCGTGAGGTTATGCTGCAGCTCGATACAGCCTGTGCTTAGACCACAATTGGAATATTGTGTTCAGTTCTGTTTGCCTCTTTACAGGAAAGATGTGGAAGCTTTGGAGAGGGTGCAGAGGAGAGTAATCAGGATGCTGTCTGGACTGGAGGGGAATGAAAAAGGATGAGAAGTGACTTGATCGAGGTTCACGAGGTAATGAGAGGCATACATAGAGTGGGTGACCCGAGCATATTCCCATTGCGAAAATGGCTAAACCTAGGAGGCAAAATTGCAAAGTAATTGGAGGAAGGTTGAGGGGAGATGTCAGAGGTAGCTACTTTACAGAGAGTGTGGTGGGTGAGTGGAATGTATTACCAGTGTTGGTGGTAGAGTCAGATACATTAGGACATTTAAGTAACTTTTGGATAGGCACATGAATGATAGCAAAATGAATTTCTCAAAATACAGACCTGTGACCAGTGGTGTTCCACAGAGATCCGTGCTGGCACCACTGGTGCTTGTGATACATATCAATGGTTTGGAGGAACGTATCGGTTAGTTGACTAGCAAGTTCGCAAATGACACTAAGATTGGTAGAATAGCAGACAGGGAAGGGAACTGTCAGATAATACAGCAGAATATAAATAGATTGGAGAGACGGGCAGAGAAATGGCAGATGGAGTTCAATCCTGGCAAATGCTCGGTGATGCATTTCAGAAGATCCAATTCAACAGTGAACTATAAAGCAAATGGAAAAGTCCTGGGGAAAATTGATGTACAGAGAGATCTGGGTATTCAGGCCCATTGTTCCTTGTAGGTCGTGACGCAGGCCAGTAAAGTGGTCAAAGCGGCATACGGCATGCTTTCCTTCATTGGAAGGGGTATTGAGTACAAGAGTTGGCAGGTCATTTTACAGTTGAGGCCCATTGTTCCTTGTAGGTCGTGACGCAGGCCAGTAAAGTGGTCAAAGCTTTCCTTCATTGGAAGGGGTATTGAGTACAAGAGTTGGCAGGTCATTTTACAGTTGAATAGGACTTTGGTTTGGCGACATTTAGAATATTATGTACAGCTCTGGTCGCCATATTACCAAAAGGATGTGCATGCTTTGGAGAGGGTGCAGAGAAGGTTCACCAGGATGTTGCCTGGTATAGAGGGCGCTAGCTATGATGAGGGATTGAATAGATTCGGATTATTTTCATTAGAAAGACGAAGGTTGACTGGGAAATTGATTGAGGTCTGCAAAATCAAGGGATGTATAGGAAAGGTGGATAGCAAGAAGCTATTTTCCCCAAGAGTGCAGAACTCAATTACTAGATGTCACGAGTTCAAAGTGAGAGGAGAAAGGTTTAGGGCAGATATGCGTGAAAAGTTCTTTATGCAGAGGGTGGTGGGGGCCTGGAACACTTTGCCAGCGGTGGAGGTACAGGCAGGAATGATAACGTCACTTAAGATGTATCTAGACAGATGCATGAATGGGCAGGCAGCAAAGGGATACAGATCCTCAGAAAATAGGCTACGGGTTTAGATAGAGGATCTGGATAAGTGCAGGCTTAGAGGGCTGAAGGGCCTGTTCCTGTGCTTTGATTTTCTTTGTTCTTTGAATGGTTTGCAGGTTTGATTGATCTTAGAGTATGACATTGAGGGCTGAAGTGCCTGTACTGCGCTGTATTGTAGCTGTGTTCTAAATAAGGAGGATTACAATAGCAGCAAGAGGTTTCGGGAGGCAGGGGAGGATGGGATTTGAATGAATAGTTACATTACGAAGATTTGCTCGGAGTGCCAGAGGTAACAGAGACAGCAATGGAGCAGACGACCCAGATTGGGAGAGTTGTGGAGACTGGAGGTGGTTTCACAGGGAGTGAGGACCATAGAGCCACAGGAGGTTACAGAAATTTGGAGAGCTGTAGCGTCTACACGTATTCATGAAGATGGAGAGGTTGGGAAGGATGGAGCAGTTTACAGGGAGAAGGAAGCTGGTAGGATGGCGCGGTTTACACAGACTGGGAGGGTTTCCGGTGAATAGAGAAGATAACAGAGATAAAGTGAGTTGTAAAGACTGGAGGAACAATCAGTGATATGAAGGGTAGTCATGACTGAAGTTGTTGATAGATATGGAAAGGTTACTTCTGCAAATTATTTAGATATGGTGGGTGTGGAGTCTGACAGATTTTCCAGAAGTGCAGTAATTTTGGTTGGAGACAGTTTTACAGATAAGAAAGCATAAGTAACCTCTTCCAGTTTGGTTAAAGTGGGAAGGGTTGTAGGGGAGGGTGACGTTTACACAGATAGTGGTGTAAGAGTTGGAAAAGGTTATCGAGATGAGCAAATGGATAGAGATACAGGAGGAGTTTACATTGATAGGGTGGGTTCTGGCAAGGGGAGGATGTCACATAGATAGCGAGTCTTGTCGGAACTGGCTTTCAGTGGGTTCTACAGATCTGGAGTGCAGCAGGAACCTGAGCGGATTGTCGAGTCTCCACCGAGTGATCGTGTCTTTAGGACTGGAAGAGCTACATAGACACAGAAACATTGAAGACAATGTGTGCCTTCTTCTTTTTCTTGAACAGAGCTTCAATATTCCTCATCAGCCAGGGATGCCTAAACCTGCCAGCTTTTCCCTTCACTCTAACCGAGTCATATTGGATTCCTGAGCTCACACTTTTAAAAGCTTCCCAACTGCCAATCATTCCTTTTCCTTCAAACAGAATCACCCAGTAATGGGAGCATGATGTGGAGGAGCCAGTGTTAGACTGGGATGGACAAAGTTAAAAATCACACATCAGCTTACAGTCCAGCAGGTTTATTTGGAGACACTCGATTGCTGCTTCTTCATCAGGTGGTTGTGGAGCACAATCATAAGACACAGAATTTATAGCAACATGATAGCAGTATCATGGAGTGTAATATCAAATAAATTTAATTTAAATTTTCATCTTTTAGAACGATCACCTGGACTTCGAAACTAGTGCTTCAAAATAAACCTGTTGGACTATAATCTGGTGTTGTGTGATGTTTAATTCACCCAATCGACCTCTGCTCGATCCTGCCGAATAGCCCCAAAATTAGCCCTTCTCCAGTTTAAGACGTTAATCTGTGGAGCTGTCTGATCTTTTTCAATATCAATGTTAAAACGAAGACAGTTGTGGTCACTGGACACAAAGTGCTCTCCGACTGCCACTTCAGTCAGTTGCCCAACCTCTTTTCTGAGGGGAGGTCCAGTGTTGCGTCCGCCTGAGTAGCGTGGGGTCCTCGACATATTGATCTAGGAAACGTTCTTGGACACATTTGACAAATTCCAACTCATACGGACCTTTTACACTCTGGGTGGTCCAGTCGATACAGGTGAAGTTAAAATCTCCAACCAATACTATTCTATTATTTCTATAGGTACCTGCAATCTCTCTTCATATCTGTTCCTCTTGTACCCACTGGCTATTTGGAGGTCCAGAACACCATCCCAGCAGACTGACCATCACCTTTTTGTTTCTAACTTCTAACCAGATGATCTCATTTGATCACCCCTCTAAGCACCGTTGTTATGTCCTCCCTATCAAATGGACAACTCTCCCTCCTCACTTACTTGTCCTTCTGTCACGCCTGTAGCTTCTGGATCTTGGAGCACTAAGCTGCCAGCCCTGCCCTTCTCTCAGCCATGTTTATGTTATGGTGATAATATTCCAGCCCCCAGGGCCAATCCATGCCCTGAGATTGTCTGCCTTACCAGTCAGGCCTCGTGCGTTGAAATAAATGCCCTTTAAAACAGAAGTCTTTTCCCTCCTTTGACTGTGCCCTGGATATCATGAATAGGAAACTTGTTCTCGATGGCTGATGTATTTTCCCCGGACTGATCGTTGGTACCTCTCTAACTCAGAGTCCAAACTCCCTGCCAAACTAATTTAAATCCTCACCATGTCACACTAGCAAATCTCCCCCCAGGGATACTGGTGCCCCTCTGGCTCAAGTCAAAACCATCACCCTTGTACTAGTCACCTCTACCCCAGAAGAGATCCCAACGGACCAAGAACTGAAATCCCTACCCCCTCCATCAGCTCCTCAGCCACGTATCCACTTGGCCGATCTTTCTATTTCTATCCTCATTGGCATGTGGCACTGGGATTAATCTGGAGACACAAGCCTTGTGGTCCTGCTTTTAACTTCTTTATGCACTCCCTGTACATATTTCACAGGATCCCACCTCTTTGGCTAACTATGTCATGTGGACCGACGTGCACAATGACCTCTGAAGTATTTACCCTGCCACCTCAGAATGTTCTGTCACCACTCATTACCTGGTAGCTGGGAGGCAACACACCAGCCTGGCGTTTCTTCTGCAGCCAAAGAATCACCTGTCTATCCCCCTCACAACTGAGTCTCCTATCAGTATCACGATCATTAGAGAGAATCTGGCAAACATGGAATGGGAAGATTATCTGCAGTTGGGTCTATATTTGGAAAATGGTAATATGTTAAAGTGATACAGTGAGAATTCAAGGCCAGAGCGCTCATAACGAGGGAATAGTAAAGGCAGTAAGTCTAATGAATACTGATCAAGCAATATAGTGAATTTGATAAAGAAAATACAGTGCAATAAACACAGGTGAAGCCAATAGAAAGTATGGAGAGTGCAAGAGGGCTCCTTAAAAATTAAGGACAAACAGTGGTCATTAAATATCCTTGGTAGATACTGTTAAGGAAAAGCCACAAGGTATTTCAGTAATGTAGTTAGAATAAGAGAATTACTGGGGAAAGAGTGGGCCCTGTTAGAAACCAAAGGGACAATCTGTGCATGGAGAGGGATAAGTGTGCACTACAGGGCAAGAGTTATAGCTGGGGGCAGGGAAATTATGATGCGGTGAGGCATGACTTAGGATGTGTGGCTTGGAAAAGTAAGCTTCAAGGCAAGGGCGTAATTGATATGTGGAGCTTGTTCAAGGAGCAACTATTGAGTGTCCTTGATAAGTATGTACCCATCAGGCAGGGAGGAAAGGGTCAGTGAAGATAAAATTCTGGAGAAATCAACTGGATCTAAACATTGACAAAGCCCTCTATTTGATAGCCTACATTTTAGGATTTTTAAAAAGATGGCTGCAGAGCCAGTGGCTGCACTGGTTCTTAGCTAACAGAATTCACGAGATTCACCGCAACCCTCTATGAGGCAAGGAATAAATGCAACACTTATTTAAGGAGGAGGATGAAACGTAAGCACACCATGAACCCGAGTTCAGTAATGGAAAAAAATACTAGAATAGGGACTTCGTAAACTCAAATCAAATTATATTGGCTCTACCTAATCACATTACGCAAGTGCAAGCATATTTGACAAATGGTTATGGATGTGCAGCATGGTTGGTGAAAGGAAAAACTACGCTTTGCAAATGTATTAAGTCCTTTTTAAAGATATAGCCAGAACATTAGATAATGGAAAACCTATGGGTGTAGTGTTTATGGATGTTTGAAGGGCATGTAAACAAGGGTCTTTTTAATATACTCAAAGAAATTGAGAAAACTACTGAAATATTCTAATTACAGTTGCTGACAAAACTGTTTAGATAATAGTATAATGTAGAAGATGCAAGCTGAAAAAAAAAAATTGATGAATTACCAATTTGCTAACTCCATAAAAAAACATTTTGCAAATGATATCATTTTTATAAATGACCTAGATAAGGGCTTAGAAGGATGGGTCAGTAAATTTGCGGATGACACGAAGATCAGTGGAGTTGCGAATAGAGCCGAAGGATGTTGCAGGTTACAGATAGAAATGGATAAGCTGCAGAGCTGCGCTGAGGGGTAGCAAATGGAATTTAATGTGGAAAAGTGAGAGGTGATTCACTTTGGAAGGAGCAACAGGAATCCAGAAAACTGGGCTAATGGTAAGATTCTTGGTAGTGTAGATGAGCAGAGAGATCGGAGTGCTCATGTACATTGATCCCTGAAAGTTGCCACCCAGGTTGATAGGGTTGTTAAGGCGGCATATGGCGTACTGGCTTTTATTGGTAGAGGAATTGAGTTCTGGAGTACTGAGGTCATGTTGCAGTTTTATAAGACTCTGGTGCAGCCTCATCTGGAGTATTGTGTGCAGTTTTGGTTGCCATACTATAGGAAGGATGTGGAGGCACTGGAACGGGTGCAGAGGAGGTTTACCAGGATGTTGCCTGGTATGGTAGAAAGATCGTATGAGGAAAGGCTGAGGCACTTGGGGTTGTTTTCATTGGAGAAAAGAAGGTTTAGGGGTGACTTGATAGAGGTGTACAAGATGATTAGGGGTTTAGATAGGGTTGACAGTGAGAATCTTTTTCCACGTATGGAGTCAGCTATTACAAGGAGCATAGCTTTAAATTAAGGGGGGGGTAGGTATAGGATAGATGTTAGGGGTAGGTTCTTTACTCAGCGAGTCGTGAGTTCATGGAATGCCCTGCCAGTAGCAGTGGTGGACTCTCCCTCATTATGGGCATTTAACGGGTATTGGATAGGCATATGGAGGATAGTGGGCTAGTGTAGGTTAGGTGGGCTTGGATCGGTGCAACATCGAGGGCCGAAGGGCCTGTATTGCGCTGTATCTTTCTATGTTCTATGTTCTCTGTTCTAAGTTGGTGAGGCCTTCAATGAATGCTTCCCATCTGTATTCCCGCAGGAGAAAGACATTGTATCCGGGATTCCAGTTGGGATGGTGAGATTTTCAAACATGTTACGACCAATTAGGAGAAGGTATTCAATGTTTTTACAGGCATAAATGTGGAGAAATCCACAGTGCCCAATGAAATTTATCCCAGGCTGCTATGGGAGATAATGGAGGAGATTGCTGGGGCTTTGGTGAATATATTTAATACTTTGCTGGCTATAGGTGAAGTGCCGAATGACTGGAGGATAGCTAATGTAGTTCATTTCTTCTGGAAGGGCAGCAGGGATAAGCCAGGTAATTAAAGAGCAGATAGTCTGACAACAGTGGGAGGGAAATTATTGGGAACAATTCTGAGGGACAGACTGAATCAACATTTGGAAAGGGAGAGATCAATTATGGATACTCATCACGGATTTGGTAGAGTAAGAACCTATCCCAAATTGAGCTGAGATTTTTGTTTGAAATTACCAATTGGTGAGAGCAATGCAGATGATGTGGGTTACATGGAGTTCATTAAGGCGTTTGACAAGGTCCCATGAAAGGCTGGTCCAACAGACGAATTGCCAAGGCAATTGGCAATCTGGATCCACAACTGGTGGAGGGTTGGCTTTCTGTTTGAAGCTCTTTCACCAGCGCGTGTCCCACTGGGATCTGTGCAGGAACCATTGTTGTTTATTATGTACATTAATGACTTGGATGTGAAAGCAGAAGGTATCATTAGTAGGGTTGCAGATGACATGAAAGGTGAGGGTGTTGTCTATAGTGAGGTGGATGGTCTCAGACTACAGTCTGAAGGTTGATGCTGGGGCAGAATTTCAAGACAGTAACTTAAATAGAAAAAGCAGGCAAGGGCACAGCAGACAATGGGGGAAAACTGATCAATTAAAGTGCATTTATTTCTAAGTAAAAGCCCTAACAGTTAAGGCAGATTAACTCAGTGCATGGATGGGAATATGGGACTAGAATACCACAGTGTGACAGAAACACAGCTGAGGCAGTTCAGGACTCGCAGCTCAATGTTCCAGTGTACAGATTATACAGGAAGGAGAGAACAGGAAGCGAGAGAGGAGGGGGAGTGGAGTTTTTGACCAGTGAAAACATTACAGCAGGACTTCGAGAGTATATTCCTGGGGAACACCCAGTGAAGAGCTAATAGTGTAACTGAGAAATAAAATGGATGTTTAGTTTGTTATGACCGTACTACAGGCCCCCAGTTGTCAGCGGGAATTGGAACAGCAAATATGTCGGGTGATCTCAGATATCTGCAAGAATGATAGGGTCGTATTGAGTGGGGATTATAACTTTCCAAACCTCGACTCGGACAGCTAGAGTGTTCAGAGCTTGGATGGGAGGAATTTGTTAGGCATGTTCAAGAAAACTGTCTCAGTCAGAATGTTAATGGTCGCACTAAGGAAGGGTATAACCTGACCTCGCCTTGTGAAGCAAGTTTATTCGTGTGGCAACACTTTGGCAAAGTGATCACAATTCTATTACTTTGAAAATAGCGATGGAAAGGGACAAGTCCCGTCCACAAGTTAAAGATCAAAATTGGTCTTGCCCCAATCTAGAAGGTATTCGTCAAGAGCTTATAACAGTTGGCTGTGGAGGATATTCGCAGGTAAAAGGACGTCAGGCAAGTGGAAAGCTTTCAAAAGGAAGATAAAATGAGATTTCAGGGCCAGCATATTACCGTCAGTGTGAAGGAATATGCCGATCACAAGCAGGAAACACTGGATGACTGGGGTAATTAAACTCTGGTTAAGAAAAAAATGGGCACATGTCACATATACCCAGCCGGATTAAGGGCATCCATTGAAGAACATTGCGAGTGGAATAATTCACTTAAAACTGAAATCATGAGGGCCCAAAGCGGACTACAGAAAGCTTTGGGAGATTAGACTGAGGAAAATCCAAAGAGATTCTACGAGTATATTAACAACAGAAGATTAACTTGGGGGAGAATGTGGCTCCTTGAAGATGAATGGGGCCATCCAAGTGTGGAACCAGAGGAGACGGTTGAGATCCTAAACGAAAATTTCACGTTTGAACTTTCTTGGAGAAAGACTGGTGAACTCAGGGAAATAAACAGTGATGTCTTCAAAAGACTCCACATAAGAGAACAAGAGGTACTGGAGGTTTTAAGCTGTATGTAATGTAGGCAAATCCCTGGGAACAAATCAAGCATATCCCAGGATATTGTGGGAAGCTTGGGAAGAAATTGTGAGGTGCCGTAAAGAGATATTTCTATCACTGACAGCCACGGGTGATGAGCTGAAAGCCTGGAGGGTGGCTAATGCTATGCCAGTACTTAAGAAAGACTGTGAGGGAACGCCAGGAATATCAACACCAATTAGTTTGATGTCAGTGGTGCATACGTTGTTGGAAGCGATTCCGTGGGACAGGAGTTACATGCATTTGCAATGACAAGGATTTATTAGGGATAGTCAGCACAGCTTTGGCGTGCTGTGTAGAATTAAGATCATCCTGATTTAAGAAGCATTTCCTGAAACTGTAAATGGAGCAAAGATTGACAAAAATGTTACTGATACTGGAGGGTTTAACAGAAACAGAGAGGCTGGATAAGCTGGAAAGCATAATGAGGGGATGAGATAGCTTTGGCAGATAAGGTAAAGGAGAATGCAAAGAATTTTCTGCAGCATACAAGTACAATAAAAAAAGAGACACTAGGGCTCTATAAAGATCAGCGAGGCCATCCAAGTGTGGAGACACGGAGATGGGCGAGACCCTAAATGAGCATTTCATGTCAGAATGTACTATGGACAAAGACTAGGTAACAAAGGGAAATAAACAGTGGTGGCTTGTAAAGAGTCCACATTACAGAAGAAATGGTGCTGGAGGTCTTAGAACACAAAGGTAGAGGGAGCCCTAGATCCTAAACAAGATCCTAGATCCAGAATATTGCGGCAATGTAGTGGCAGGATCAATAGACAATAGACAATAGGTGCAGGAGTAGGCCATTCAGCCCTTCGAGCCTGCACCGCCATTCAATATGATCATGGCTGAACATTCCTAATCAGTATCCTGTTCCTGCCTTATCTCCATAACGAGCAAAAATATTTATAGCATTGTCTTTTGTATTTCCATTGGGTGTAGGTGGCTGAGGGGTGAACTTTAAAAGGTTAAGAAAACCATGAGGGGTACAGGTAAGTTGGTTAGCCAACATCTTTACATCAGGGTAGTGGAGTCCATAACTAGATCGGTTTGAACTGCAGAAGGAGAATGTGTTAGCGATTCTGGTAAGTGTACAATTAGGTAAGTCCCCTGGGCCAGATGGGATTTATCCTTGGATTCTCTGGAAAGCCAGGAAGGAGATTACCGAGGCTTTGACTTTGATTTTTCTGACATGATTGTTGACAGGAATAGTGCCAGAAAGCTGGAGGACAGCAAATGTTGTCCCCTTGACCAAGAAGGGGAATCGACACAACCCTGGTAATTATAGACCTGTGAGTGTTACTTCGCTTCTGGGTAAAGTGTTGGAAAGGCTTGTAAAAGCTGTCATTTATAATCATCTGGAGATGAATACATTGATTTGGGATAGTCAACACGGTTTTCTAAAGGGTAGGTCATGCCTCACAAACCATATGGAATTCTTTGAGATGGTGACCAAAGACTGGATGAGGGTAAAGCAGTTGATGTGTCTATGGTTTCTGTAAGGCATTTGTTAAGGTTCCCCATGGTAGGCTATTGCCGACAATACAGAGGCATGGGATTGAGGGTGATTTCGCTGTTAGGATCGGAAATTGGCTTGCTAAAAGAAGACAGAGGGTAGTAGTTGATGGGAAATATTCATGCTAGCATTCCCTTACTAGTGGTACTGCCAGGATCTGTTTTGGAACCACTGTTGTTTGTCATTTATTTAAATGACTTGGGTAAGGGCATTTAAGAATTGGTTAGGAAATTTGTGGATGACACTAAGGTCGGCCGAGTTGTGGAGTGATGAAATATGTTGTAGGTTACAGACAGCATAAATAAGCTGCAGAGCTGGACTGAAAGTTCACAAATGGAGTTTAATGCAGAAAGGTGTGCGGTGATTCACTTTGGATAGAGTAACAGGAACAAAGCGAACTGGGCTAATGGTAAAAGTCTTGGTAGTGCAGATGAACGGAGAGATCTCTCTGTCCATGTACATAAATCCTTGAAAGTTGCCATGCAGATTGATAGGGTTGTGAAGAAGACATTCAGTGTGTAAGTTTTTATTGGTTCAGGGATTGAGTTTCGGAACCATAAGATCATGATACAGCTGCACAAAACTCTGGTGCGGCTACATTTGGAGTGTTGTGTACAGTTTAGGTAACGGCATTACAAGAAGGTTGTGTAAGCTTTTCAAAGGGCTCAGAAAAGATTTACTAGGACTTTACTGAGTCTGGCGGGAAGGTCTTATGAGGAAGGCTGAGGGACTTGAATCTGTTTTTGTTCGAGAGAAGACGTTTGAGGCCAATTAATAGAGACACATAAGAGAATCAGAGGGTGAGACGGGTTGTACAGTGGGACCTATTCCCCTGGATGGCAATGTCTAGTACTAGGGGAGATAGCTTCAAATTGAGGGAGATATTACTATTAATAATAGATATAGGACAGATGCCACAGGTAGGTCCTTTACCCAGAATAGTAGGGCATGGAATGCCTTGCCAGCAAAAGTAGTAGACTCGTCAACTTTAAAGGCATTTAAACGGTCATTTGATAGGAATATGGACGAGAATGGAATAGCATTGGTTAGGTGGGCTTCAGATTGGTTCCACAGATTTGCGCAACATCGAGAGCCGAAGGGCCTGTACTGCGTTGCCATGTTCTATGTCCTGTGTTCTAGACGGCATAAGTATGAGACGGGAATGGAAAAACTTAAATGGGATTGGAGGAGAACATTTTTCGCACAGAGGATGGTGCAGGTATGGAATGAGCTTCGGGGGAATTGGTAGAGAAAACTACAATATGTAAAAGATATTTGGGCAGGTACATGGAGAGGAGAAGGTTTGAAGGGATCTGCGTCAAATACAGGGAATCGTGACTCGTTCAGGGATTCTGATCAGCATGGACTATTTGGATCGAAGGAACCGTTTCCGTGCTGCATGACTCTGTCTCCAGTTATGGGAGGAGGGGACTACCGTGCTAAGGTAGGTTTTCCACACTGAAGCAAGTTACAGCGATAGGGATGGTAGTCTGGAATGCAGTATATTTCAGATATGTGGAGGGACTATCAGGAAGGGAGGAGGTTACAGTGACAGGAACTGTTATAGGAGTTACAAATTATTGAAGACACTGGTCCACAATACATGCCAAAGATGCAGTGTTGCAGAGTAGTGAGTCTTAGTACAACAGAACTTAAAGTAGGGGTGGTGATTGAGCCTGGGTTATGTCTGTGCTGTGCTCCCCCTCCAGCACTGTATATGTGTCATGCCTTGTTAGCCAATGTTTGGTGACTCCTTATTGCTCGCTGCTCTGTGCACTGTGAGTGATCTTACCTCACTGCACGATTTATTGAAGGATCTAGACCTCCCTTCCCTTTGTCTCTCTGGCTAACCAACCATATTCAATGAGGTGATGGACGAGACATCCAGCAGCTGGGAAGTCCACTGAGTCAGGAAATTCCTGAATACCTACAGGAGACAGAGAACTGGACAGAATGGGAAATTAGACTGATGGAGTGAGGGTTACACATGGAAAATTGCACTGAGTCCCACAGAGATCTGGAAAATCTCAGGCTCCATCCCTGGCCTGTGCTACTGCGTCTCTCTGCAGAGGAGAATTCTGTTGGCTCAGGATCTGGAGTAGCTTCAAGTGTGAGAGACACTGACCGAGGCAGCAATTAGACCCACACAGTGAGGGATACAACATGGAGAGTGATGTCATCAGACCGCTGGAAGGTTACAGCATCAAATAATTGTGTCGGAAGAACAGGTTTTACTTCATGATACAATTGTATAACTGGTCAGAGGTGAGCAACCTGTGAGCAGGTGAAGTGGTGGCTGAGTGTTGTTCTTGTTAGAGCATGTGTCCAAAATTTTAGCTAATGTTCAGTGGAGGCTGGTTTGAATCCCATCATCTGAAATGGTGCAATTATAAATCAATAACTTTTTAAAATTGCAATTAACAATCCATGAATAAGTATGAACCCAAAAATAAACTTTGTTCATCAAAAAGACACTTGTCCTTCCGAGAAGTACATCTGCCATCCTCATGTGGTCTGCACGACATACCCACAACAAAGTATTTGCCTCTCAATTGCCCTCTGAAATTGCCGAGCAAGCTGCTCTGCTCAAAGGCAGCTAGGGCTGGGCAGCAAATGCTGACCAGCCAGAGATACCCGCGACCCACGAGTAAACAAAAACAATCACATTGTATTTGGCCCCAATGGAACCAAGAGGGCAACGGTGTCCTGCCCAATCATGTTGGCAGGTGTACTGACAGAGCTTTAAGCTAACAGAGAGGTTGCAGGGACAGGGTTCAGGTGAAAGGAGCTTTCCAAATCCAGAGAGAAAAGGTGAAGCATCAGAACGGCATGGGGATGTGGCTGAAGACAAGCAGAAAGGAACAGGAAGGGACAGAATTTAACTGAAACTGTACATCAGTGTATAGGTTTGTGACAAGAAATTGTGGGAAAAGTAAACTATGTTTTTTTTTGGAATGGACAAAGTCTCTGCAATAAGGTCGATGGATTTGTGACGCAGAGATAAATGGGATTTAGACACTAGAGATACATGGTTACAGGATGAACAAAAGGTGGAACATAAATATTAAATGTTTCTCAACCTTGCGGGGTCAAAGGCAGAATGGGAAATCAGGGTTGGGTAACGCTGACAGTAATGGGTAACAAAGGAGTAACAGAGAAAGCATTTGGTCTCTGATCATGAGGTAGAGTTTGTCTGAATGTAAATACTGCCTACTACTTGCCAAGGACACAAATAGCAGAACAGTTTTAGCCACCCAGCAGCATTTCATTGCTCAACACTGCATTAAACAGGAACTCATTGAAATTTTTAACAAAGGTATTGTGATCATTTTGGGAAGCTTCAATATTCACATAATCTGGGACAAACACACTGACAAGAGTGATATTCGAAGAGGAGTTCGAGGAACTTCTTGTGTTCGCCACTGTTTCTTTGAATAATACATTGTGCAATTGGCAAGGGACGCAACTATCTCAGATCTACCGTTGTCTGATGAAACTGAGCGAATGAGTAATGTCACACTGAGAGCTTCTCCAGCAAATTGGGATAAAGTGAAATTTAATTAATTATAAAGCTTTAACGTGAATCGCAGAATAGACAAGATACCAGTAGAAACAGATGAGCCCATTTACAGTGGAGAAGAGACCAAGGGTTAACAGGATGAACATACTGAAATGTGTGTCTGTAAACGAACAGTTGAAAATACTTGAAGAACAGTGTAAAACACTCAGCAAAAGGACATTCCATTGAAACAGTCAAAACCTCAACAAGAAATTCACACTTGTTCCTCACCCAAGACAAAATGGACCATCATAGATTATCAGGCTGAGACGATCACCAAAAACTACTAACAATTCTAAAGTGAAAGTTTGTTTATGTAGTAAGTTTTAGAGGGATTCCGAATTGGCTGCTAGCAGGAGGAGGGCTGTGGGAAGGGAAATCATTGTCAGAATTTAATGTTGCGACAGGAACAGGGAGAGGTGAATGTGCTGGAGGTGGCCAGAGTTTTACAGAGCGAGGTCAGGGCCTGAACGGTGTTACAAAGCCAGTACGGATTGCAGCAGCTGGAGGTGTTCGAAGCGGTTGATAGGGACATATATATTTGTATTTATTCATTCGTGGGATGTGGGTGTCACTGCCTGGACCAGCATACATTGCCCACTGCCAATTATCCAGAGGGCAGCTCAGAATGAGCCATATTGCAGTGGGTCAGGAGTCACATACAGGTCAGGCCAGGTTAGAATGTTAGATGTCCTTCCCTAAAGGACGTAAGTGAACCAGATAAGTTTTTCCTACTGATCAACAATGGGATTGTGGTGGTCCCACCAATGTCTTATACAGACACACCATGACATCCCAACTTCTATTCTCAATGCAATGCTCAAACCAATGAAGGTAAGCATCCCAAATGCCTGCTTCACCGGCCTGTCTACCTGCGACACCACTTTCAAAGAACTGTGAACCTGCATCCCTGGGTCTCTGACTGACAACACAACCCAGTGCCCGAACATTAACTGTACAAGTCCCGTCCTGGTTTGTTTCACCAAAATGGAATACTTCACATTTATCAAATTAAACTCCATTTGCTATTCTTCAACCCACTATTCCAACAAATACTGGACAGTGAAGGAGGTTAACTATGGTAAAATAGGATGAACAGTAATCATCAATTTTAATGTCACCCACAAACATAATTACCAGGAAACCAATATTCTCAGCCAAATCAATTATACAAATGACAAACAACAGTGGACTGACTACACGTCCAGTCAGAAAAACAAGCTGTCTCCCACTATCCCCTGTCTCCGACCGTAAAGTCAATTGTATATCCAGTTGACTAGCTCCTCCTGGATGCTGAATCCTTTTAACTTGATCGGAACGTATTACCCAATTTACCATGCGGAATGTCGAACATAGAACAGTACAGCATAAGTCCCTTCGGCCCTCAATGTTATGCCAACATTTTATCCTCCTCTTAGATCAAACTAACCTACATACATTTCATTTTACTATCATCCATGTGCCTTTCCAAGAGTCTATTAAATGTCTCTAATGTATCTAACTACTACCACCACTCTGTGTGGAGAACAAAACTCTGAAAACTCCCCTTAACCTTCTTCCAATGATCTTAATGTTATACCCCCTTGTGATACCCATTTCTGCCATGGGAAAAAAGTCTCTCACTATTCATTCTCTCGGTGCCTCTCATTGTCTTGTTCTCCTCTTCCAAGAAACCCCTCACCCGTCTTCACTCAAATGAGAAAAGCCTTAGATCCCTCAAACTTTCTTCATGAGAAATGGACTCCAGTAGAGGCAGCATCCTGGTAAATCTCCTTTTTACCCTCTCGTTAAACTTATATACCCTTCCTGCAATGGGAGGACCAGAACTGAACACAATATCTAAGTGTGGTCTTAACAAAACTGTATCGAGCTGCAGCATAGCCTCACGACTCTGAAACTCAATCTCCCAGCTAATGAAAGCCAACACAACGTATTCCTTCTTAACAACCATATAAGCTTGGGTGGCAACTTTGAGGGATCTATGGACATGGAAACCAACATCCCACTGTTACTCCACACTGCCAAGAATCCTGCTTTTAACCCAGTATTCTGAATTCAAGTTCGAACTTCGAAAATGTATCACTTCCCACTTTTCCAGTTTGAACTCTACCACTTCTCAGCCCAGCTCCGCATGATGTCAATGCCCCATTGCAACCAGAAACAGACCTCCACACTACCAACCACTCCACAAACCTTTGTGTCATTGGCAAACTTACTGACCCACTCTTTCACTCCCACATCGAAGTCATTTATGAAAATCAAAAACAGCAGAGTTCCCAGAACCGAGTCTGCAGAACACCACTGGTCACCGAGATCCAGGCTGAATGCTTTCCACCTATCATCACCCTCTGTCTTCTTTGGGCCAGGAATTCTGTATCCAGACAGATAGGCTTTCCTGTACCCCATGCTTCCGTACTTTCTGAATGGTTAGAGGAAATGAGGTGCTGAATGAAAGGATAGAGGAATGCTGTGAGGACTGCAGAAGGTTACAGTGATATCATGTGCTGAAGAGGCTGCAGGGTAGGTCTATAAGGATGTGTCAGACAGAGTGCGCTGTATGTGCTGGACAAGACGACAGACATAAGGATTTTTGTAGCGTTTTGAGGATAGTGGACATAACACTAAGTTTCAAATTAATTTTACCGAGCTCCAGGCTGAATGCTTTCCACCTATCATCACCCTCTGTCTTCTTTGGGCCAGGAATTCTGTATCCAGACAGATAGGCTTTCCTGTACCCCATGCTTCCGTACTTTCTGAATGGTTAGAGGAAATGAGGTGCTGAATGAAAGGATAGAGGAATGCTGTGAGGACTACAGAAGGTTACAGTGATATCGTGTGCTGAAGAGGCTGCAGGGTAGGTCTATCAGGATGTGTCAGACAGAGTGCGCTGTATGTGCTGGACAAGACGACAGACAAGGATTTTTGTAGCGTTTTGAGGATAGTGGACATAACACTAAGTTTCAAACTAATTTTGGAAAGAGATAACAATAGTGCAGAAGTGAAGAGGCCAAATTTGGGGAAGCCCCCTAATCATTAGAATATTACTGTCACTGGGTATTATCACGATCACGAGACAGGATCTGACAAGCACATACTGGGAGGAAATATTTGCAGTTGAGTTCATATTCGGAAAAAGGAAGTATGTTAAAGTGATACAGTGAGAATTCAGGACCAATGTGTTCCCCGAAGGGTAATGACAAAGGCGGTAAGTCCAGGGAATACTGATCAAGCGATATCGTGAGCTTGATAAAGAAAGTGCAGTGCGATGAAAACAGGCGAAGCCATTCAAAAGTTCCAAGAGTGCAAGAGGATCGTTAAAAATGAGGGTCAAAGAATGGACATGAAATAACCTTGGCAGATACTGTTAAGGAAAGGCCACAAGGTATTTTATCAATATAGTTCCCGAAACATCGATTCTCCTGTTCCTTTGATGCTGCCTGACCTGCTGCGCTTTTCCAGCAACACATTTTTAAGCTCTGATCTCCAGCATCTGCAGTCATCACTTTCTCCTAAGTTAAGAGGGAGAGGATTCCCAGCTAAAGAATTGCGCCTGTTAGAAATGAAAAGAAAAATCTGTACATGGAGCCAGAGGATGTCGGTGAGGTTTTCAAAGAGTGCTTCCCATCTGTATTCACACAGGTGAAAGATATTGTAGGCAAGGATTTCAGTTGGGATGATGAGGTTCTCGAACGTGTGACGAGCAATAAGGATGAGGTATTAAATGTTTTCACAGGTATGAAAGTGGAGAAATCCCCAGAGCCTAGTGAAATGTGTCCCAGGCTGCTATGGAAGATAAGGGAAGAGATTGCTGGGGCCCTGGGAGATATGTTTAATACTTTGCTGGCCACAGGTGAAGTGTCGAATGACTGGAGGATGGTTAATGTGGTTCAATTGTTCAAGAAGGGCAGCAGGGATAGGCCAGGTAATTACAGATTCTGGATTAGTGGTGCTGGAAGAGCACAGCAGTTCAGGCAGCATCCAAGGAGCTTCGAAATCGACGTTTCGGGCAAAAGCCCTTCATCAGGAATAAAGGCAGTGAGCCTGAAGAGTGGAGAGATAAGCTAGAGAGTCCACATTGATGCCCTGGGGTTGAAGTGTTCCAAGGCGGAAGATGAGGCGTTCTTCCTCCAGGCGTCTGCTGATGAGGGAGCGGCGGTGAAGGAGTCCCAGGACCTCCATGTCCTCGGCAGAGTGGGAGGGGGAGTTTAAATGTTGGGCCAGGGGGCGGTGTGGTTGATTGGTGCGGATGTCCGGGAGATGTTCCCTAAAGCGGTCTGCTAGGAGGTGCCCAGTCTCCCCAATGTAGAGGAGACCACATCGGGAGCAATGGATACAATAAATGATAGTCTGACAGCAGTGGGAGGGACATTATTGGAAACAAATCTTAGGATGAATCAACACTTGAAAAGGGAAGGGTCAAGTAGGCTGAGTCATCACAGATTTGAGAGAGGAAGATACCACCTCAGGGATTTGGTGGTGCTTTTTGAAATGGCCTCTCAAAATACTGATGAGTGCTGTGCAGATAATGTGGGTTACATGGAGTTGAATAAGGCCTTTGCCAAGATCCCACATGGAAGGATGGTCTCAAAAGGGAAAACCTCATGGGATTCAGCGCAAGTTGGTAAATTGGATACAAAATTGGTGCTGAAAATGTGTTTCTGGAAAAGCGCAGCAGGTCAGGCAGTATCCAAGGAACAGGAGAATCGACGTTTCGGGCATAAGCCCTTCTTCAGGGATGCCCGAACCGTCGATTCTCCTGTTCCTTGGATGCTGCCTGACCTGCTGCGCTTTTCCAGCAACACATTTTCAGCTCTGATCTCCAGCATCTGCAGTCCTCACTTTCTCCTACAAAATTGGTGGTTAAATTTGTTTGTGTTCGAAATTCTTTCACCAGTGTGTGTATCACAGGGATCTGTGCAGGAACCATTGCTGGTTATTTTGTCGAATAATAACTTCGATGTGAAAGCAGAATGACTCATTAGTTGGTTTTCAAATGACATGAAACGTAAGGGTGCTGTTCACAGTGAGGATGGTGGTCTCGAGCTACAATCTTATATAAATCAGTTGATAATCTGAACAGAGTTTAGTTCTGATCAATGTAAGGTCATAAGCAAAGGACAGACATAATGAATGCTCGGTCCTTGTGGAGTACTGAGGAACACAGAGACCTTAGTGACAAGTCCTTAGATCCCCGAAGGTGTCAGCACAGGGGGACAGCGTGGGAAAGGCACCTGAACGAAGGACGGGGTGGGGGTGGTGGTGGCATATCCTTGTGTGGCGAATTGTTAGAGCTGCTTGAAAAGATATCAACTAATCTGGCAGGGTTTTGCACTTCAAACAGTCGAAAGGCCAGACAGTGGATTGAGGCTGGTGCACAAGTTAAATAGAGCAAATTCAACAGACAAGGCAGGCAAGAATATAGCCGGGAATTGGGGAAAACTGATGATTAAACTGCATTTATTTCAATGAAGGAGGCCTGACAGATGAACTCAGGACATGGATTGAAACATGGGACTGGGACATTATAGCTATTACAGAATGACAGCTGAAGGGGCAGGACTGGCAGCTCATTGTTTCAAGATAGAGATGTTACAGGAAGCATTGAAGGGGATGCAAGAGAGACATTATAGCTATTACAGAATGACAGCTGAGGGCGGGGCAGGACTGGCAGCTCATTGTTTCAAGATAGAGATGTTACAGGAAGCATCGAAGGGGATGCAAGAGAGGACACTTGGTGGTGGGTCTTGATTGCATGAATCATAACAGCAGGACTTAGAGAGGATATTCCTGTGGGATCACAGAGTGAAGCTATGTTAGTGGAACTGAGAAAAAAGAATGGGTCATTAGTCTGACATGATTGTGCTATCCACCCCGATTACTCCGTGGCAAACTGAGGAACAAATATGTCAGGAGATCTCAAATATCAATCATAATAATAGGGCTGTAATGGTAGGTGTTTCTAAACTTTCCAAACTTAGACTGGGACTGCCAACGTTCAGCTTTTGTAAGGGATGAATTTGGTGATTGCTTTCCAGTAAACTCCCAATCAATATATAAATGGCCTGAAAACAGAAAGGGACAAAACCTGACCTCCCCTTGGGAAACAAGGAAGGGAAAGTTACTGAGGTGTTAGTGGGAAAGCATTTTGCCAAAGTGACCACAGTTCTATTAGTTTGAAAACACCTATGGAAAAGGAGAGGCCTGGTCCATAAGTTCAAGTTATAAAATGGGGCCAGACAAATCTATTTCGTATTATCCAGGAAATTTCAAAAGGTGATTGGGGAGTCGAGTTGCAGGGAAAGGGAAGTTTGGCAAGTGAGAATATTTTAAAAATGAGGTAAATTGAGCGTTCTGCACCAGCATGTACCTGTTTGTGTGCAGGTCAATGCTGACAACATTAGGAAACACTGGCTGTCCATTAAGGGTCTGGTCAAAGAAAAGAGGGCACATAGCAGGTATAGCCAGCTGGATAAAGGGAATCCCTGAGGATCACCAGGGCTGTAGGAACACACTTTGGGTAGAAATCAGGAATGCAGAAAGGGTAATGAAATAGCCTCGGCAGAGAAGCATAAGGAGAATCCAAAAGTGATTCGATAAATATATTAATAGTAAACGAGTAAATCGGTACAAAATAGGGGCCCTTAAAGTTCAATCAGATCACCGATGTGTGGAACAGAAGTGTATTTGCAAAGACCCTCAACAAATTTTTCACTCCAGAACGTACTGTGGACAAAGACTAGGGAACGCGAGGAACAAGACTAATATGTTAGACCACAATTGGAGGTCTCTGCCATTCCAGTCTCCCTGCTGGAGCAGTGATGTTGTGAAACTTGAAAGTGCTCAGAAAAGATTTACAAGATGTTGCCAGGGTTGTTGCTGAATAAGCTGGGGTTATTTTCCCTGAAGCATCGGAGACTGAGGGGAGACCTGACAGAGGTTTACATAAACATGAGATATATGGATTGTGTAAACATTCAAGGTGTTTTCCAAGGGGTTGGGGCGTCCAAAACTAGAGTGCATAGAGGGAACGGTTTAAAAGGGACTGAAGGGGCAGCTTTTTCATGCACACGGTGATGCGTGCATGGAATGAGCTGAGAGAGAAAGTAACAGATACTGATACTATGACAACATTTAAAAGGTATCTGGATGGGTATATGAATCGTCAGAGTTTAGCGGTACATGGGCCAAATGCTGGTAAATGGGATGGATCTATTTAGATCTTCTGGTCAGCATGGACGACTTGGACAGAAGGGTCTGTTTCCATGCTGTACATCGCTATGACTTGAAGAGTGGTGCTGGAAGTTTTAAAACAAAGATATGGAAAGCCCCAGCACCTGATTAAGTGTATTGCTCGGGAATAAATTGTGGAGCCACTAGCAAAGGTATTTGTACCATTGACAGCCATGTGTGATGTGCTGGAAGGCTGGAGGGTGGAATAGTGGACAGTGAAGGAGGTTTGCTAATGCTACAAAGGGATCTTGATGATACGGGTGAATGGGATGAAAAACCGTAGAGGGAATTCAATCTGAGTAAATGCAAGGTATCGCATTTGGTAAAACAAACAAGGGTAGAGCTTATACAATTAATGTTAGGGCCTCGGTTAGTATTTAAAGCTGAGGGACATCCCGGTTCAGGTACATAATTCTCGAAGGTTCTATCACAGGATGGATAAGACAGTGCTTGGTATGCTTGACTATTGCTCAGTCCATTGAGTGTAGGGTTTGGGACGTCATGTTGAGATTGTACAGACATTGGTGAGGCCTTTTCTGCAATACTCTGTCCAGTTCTGGTCGCCCAGTTATATGAAGGATATTATTAAACTGCAGGGTGTTCAGAAGAGATTTATCAGGATGTTGCTGGGTATGGAAGGCTGAAAAATGGCTGAATAGGCTGAGTCTTTTTTCACTGGAGTCTGGAGGATGAGAGATGTCCTTATGGAAGCTTATGAAAAGATGAGGGATATGCATAGATTTAATGGCAGTTGCCTTTTCCCCAGGATGTGGGAGTATCAAGTGGAGTGGCTACGTTTTTAAGGTTAGAGGAGAAAGATGTTTAAAAAAAAGACATGAGGGCCAAATTGCTACACAAAGGGTGGGATAAGTGTGGAATGAACTTCCTGAGGAAGGGGTGGATGTGGGTACAATTGCAGCGTTTAAAAGACATTTGGTTAAGTACATGGATATGAAAGGTTTGGAGGGTTATGGGCCAGCAACATGCAGCCGGGATTAGTTTAGTTTGAGATTATGGTTGGCACCAACTGAAGTGTGAGTTTCCATGCTATTCAACTATGACAAGAATATAGTTTTGTTCCATTATTTAAGAAAGGCTGCGATGGAAAGCCATGGAACTAAACACCAATTAGCCAGATATCAGTGGTGGGTAATTGTGCAAGTGATTCTGTCAGACAGCAGTTACGTGCATTTGGAAAGGCAAGGATTGATTAAAGAAAGCCAGCACAGCTTTGTGCATACAAAGTCAGGTCTCTCTAACTTGTTTCCTTTTGTTGAAACTATGACCATACATTGTCTACATGAACGTCAGTAGAACCTTTGACAGGATTTCGCGTGATATCCAGGCTAGTGAGGTTAGATCACATGGGATCAGGGAGAGATAGCCAACTGGATACAAAATTGGCTTGACAGTAGGAGACAGAGGAGAAAGTGAGGTCTGCAGATGCTGGAGATCAGAGCTGAAAATGTGTTGCTGGTAAAGCACAGCAGGTCAGGCAGCATCCAAGGAACAGGAGAATCGACGTTTCGGGCATAAGCCCTTCATCAGGAATGAGGAAAGTGTGTTCAGCAGGCTAAGATAAAAGGTAGGGAGGAGGGACTTGGAGGAGGGGCGTCGGAAATGTGATAGGTGGAAAGAGGTCAAGGTGAGGGTGATAGGT
>NC_057725.1:71315614-71367808 GCF_004010195.1 Chiloscyllium plagiosum | reverse complement strand
TGGCGGATATGGAAGTTTCCTTTGGGGCCTTGGAGGGAAGTGAGGGGGGATGTGTGGGCGCAAGTCTTACACCTCCTGCGGTTGCAGGGGAAGGTGCCGGGAGTGGAGGTTGGGTTGGTGGGGGGTGTGGATCTGACGAGGGAGTCACGGAGGGAGATCCACTTCCCACTCCTCCGCCCTTGAGCCCCGCCCCTCCAACCGCCACCAGGACAGAACGCCACTGGTCCTCACCTACCACCCCACCAATCTCCACATACAGCATATCATCCGCCGTCATTTCCGCCACCTCCAAACGGACCCCACCACCAGGGATATATTTCCCTCCCCTATCAGCGTTCCGTAAAGACCATTCCCTCCGTGACTCCCTCGTCAGATCCACAGCAGTGGGAGGGAAATTATTGGAAACAATTCTAAGAAACAGAATGATTCAAATGTTGTAAAGGCAGAGATTGATAAGGGATACTCATCACGGACTTCGTAGAGTAAGATCTTCTCCCAAATTCAGCTGAGCCTTTTGTTTGAAATTACAATTGTGGATATTGATGAGAGAGGTGCAGATGATGTGGGTTCCATGGAGTTCATTGAGGCCTCTGACAAGGTCCCACATGGCAGGCTGGTCAAAAAGGGAAGAGTCCATGGGACACAAGGCAAGTTGGTAAATTGAATCCACAACCAGTGGAGGGTTGGTTTTCGTGTTTGGAGTCCTTTCACCAGTGGGTGTACCATAGGGGGCTGTGCAGGAACCATTGCTGGTTATTATATATATTAATGACTTGGATGGGAAAGCCGAAGGTATCATTAGTAGGTTTGCAGGTAACAGGAAACGTGAGGGTGTTGTCCACAGTGAGGGGGATGGTCTCAGGCTACAGTATGAAGGTTGAGGCTGAGACAGAATTACAAGAGAGTTATTTAAATAGACAAGGCAGGCAAGAGCACAGCAGGCAATGAGGGAAAATTGATCAATTAAGCTGCATTTACTTTGATGTAAAAGGACTGACAGGTAAGGCAGATGAACGCATGGCATGGATGGGAACATGGTTCTGGGATATGACTGGAATTACAGAAACACAGCTGAGGTATGGACAGGATTGGCAGCGCAATATTTCACGGACAGATACGACACGAAGCATAGAACAGGGGTGAGAGAGGAAGGGGATTGGAGTTTTTGATCAATGGAAACATCACAACAGTAATTAGAGAGGTTATTCCTGGGCAACGCCCAGTGAAGCTATAATAGTAAAATTGAGAAACGAGAATGGGTCATCACTTTGATATGATTGTACTACAGGCCCTCAGCAGTGAGCGGGAATTTGAGCAGCAACAATGTCAGGAGATCTTAAATATCTGTAAGAATGATAAGTGTTTGAATGGTCGTGGATTATAACTTTCCGAACCTAGACTGGGACTGCAGAGTGTTCAGAGCTTGGATGGAAGGAATTTGTTAGGCTTATTCAAGAAAACTCTCTCAGTCAGAATGTAAATGGTTAGAATGCATAAAGGGGTAAATCCTGACCTCTGTTAGGGAAACAAGGTAGAGAAAGGGACTGCGGTGTTAGTGGGGCAACACTTTGGCAAAGTGACCACAATTCTATTAGTTTGAGAATAGCGATGGAAAAGGACAGACCAGGTCAAAACATTAACGATCAAAATTGGCCTTGTCTCAATCTTAAAGTTATCAGTCAAAACCTTTCAAAAGTTAATTCGAGACGGCTATTTTCAGGTAAAGGGATATCAGGCAGACGGGAAACTTTCAAAAGAGAGATAAAATGAGAATTCAGGACCAGCATATTCCTGTTGTCTAAAGGACAATGCTGACATAAGTAGGAAACACAGGGTGGCTGGGAATATTGAGGTTCTGGTCAGGAAAAAGGGGGCAGGTGTCACATCTAGCCAACTGGACGAAGTGAGTCCCTTGAAGGACACTGCGGGTGGAGTAATACACTGAAATCAAGAAGGCCCAAAGGGGACACGAGAGACCTTTGACAGATCAGGCTAAGGAAAAGCCTCACAAGTATATTAACAACAGAAGATTAACTAGGGTCAGAATATGGCTCCTTAAAGGTCATTGGGGCAATCCAAGTGTGGACCACAGGAGATGGGTGAGATCCTAAACGAAAATTTCTTGTTTGAACTTACTGTGGAGGAAGACTGGGGAAGCCAGGGAAATAAACAGTGATGTTTTCAAAAGACTCCACATAACAGAACAGGAGGTACTGAAAATTTTAAAATCCATATCAGGTAGATAAATCCCAGGCACCTAATCAGATATAGGAGAAAGTGAGGACTGCAGATGCTGGATATCATAGCTGAAAATGTGTTGCTGGAAAAGCGCAGCAGGTCAGGCAGCATCCAAGGAGCAGGCGAATCGAAGTTTCGGGCATGAGCCCTTCTTCAGGAATGAGGAAGGTGTGCCAAGCAGGCTAAGATAAAAGGTAGGGAGGAGGGACTTGGGGGAGGGGCGTTGTAAATGCGATAGGTGGAAGGAGGTTAAGGTGAGGGTGATAGGCCTGGAGGAGTCCAAGGACCTGCATGTCCTTGGTGGAGTGGGAGGGGGAGTTGAAGTGTTGAGCCACGGGGTGGTTGGGTTGGTTGCTGTAGGACACCTGGACCAACTGAAGGCAAGCAGAAAGGAAAAGGATGGGACAAAGATTATCTAAAATTGTACGTCAATGAATAGGTTTGTGACAGGAAATTGTGGGGAATAGTAAATTATGTTTTTTTTTGTGAATGGACAAAGAATCTGCAATAAGGTAAATGGATTTGTGACACCGAGATATAAGGGATTTAGACACTAGAAAAAACGTGGTTACAGGTCGAACAAAAATATTCAATGTTTTATAACTTTATGCAAACTGAGGCAAAATGGGCAACAATAGCAATAATGGAAAACAAAGACGTTACAGAGAAAGCATTTGGCCGCAGATCATGAAGTCGAGTCAGTGTGAATGTAAATTCTGGCTATTACTTGCCAAGGACACAAGCAGCAGAACACTTTTAGCCACCGAACAGCATTTCATTGCTCGTCACTGCATTAAACAGGAACTCATCAGGATTTTTAATAAAGGCATTGTGATAACTTTGGGAAACTTCAATGTTCGCATAATCTGGGACAAGCTTACTGACAAGAGTGATATTGGAAGAGGAGTTCGGAGAATTGTTTTCAGTGTTTCTTTGAATAGCACATTGTGCAACTGGCAAGGGACGTAACTATCTCAGATCGACGTTGTGTCATGGAACTTAGTGAATGTATAATGTCACCTGGAAAGATCCTCCGGGAAATTGTGATAAAGTGCAGTTTAAAGAAACATAATGTTTTAAAGTGAATCACAGAAAGGACAAGCTGCAACTAGAAACAAAAAAGACAATTACATGAGTTTGACAGGAGAATTGACCAAGGTGAACAGGATAAACAGATTGAAACATGTATCTGTAAACTGACAAACTCTCAGCAAAAATTCCCATCCATCCCTCACTCAGGACAAAATGGTTCATATTAGATTATGAGGCGATCACCCATAAGTATCTAAAATTCTGAACCAAGAGTGTTTTAGGAGTAAGTTCTAAAGTGATTGCAAAGGGTCTGCAAGCAGGAGGAGAATCATAGTCAGGGTTTATTGACATGATAGGAACAGGGAGATGTGAAGGTGCTCGAGGTGTTGAAAGTGTTACAGAGTGTGGTCAAGGCCTGAAAGGTATTAGAAAGCCAGTACGAATTGCTACAGCTGGTGGTGTTTGCAGAGGTAGCGAGGTGCATATGCATTTTTAGTTATTCATTCATGGGGTGTGGGTGTCACTGGATCAGCAATCTTTGCCCCACTGCAAATTACCCAGAGGGCAGCTCAGAGTCAGTCATATTGCTGTGGGTCTGGAGTCACACGTTACCCAGATCAGGTTAGAATGACATATGTCCTTCCCTAAAGGACATAAGTTAACCAGTTGAGTTCTGTCTACTGATCAACGATGCTTCTATGGTACCCCAATAATGTCTTGTACAGACACACCATGACATCCCAACTCCTACACCCAATGCTCTGACCAATGCAGGTAACCATCCCAAATGCCTGCTTCACCAGCCTGTCCCATCTGTGATGCCACTTTCAAAGAACTGTGTACCTGCATCTTTGGGTCTCTGATGGACAACACTACCCAGGGCCTGAACATTAACTGTACAATTCCCGCATTAGTCTGTTTCACCAAAATGGAATACTTCACATTTACCTAATTAAACTCAACCTATTATTCTTCAGCCCACTATCCCAGCAGTACTGTTAATCCTGTTGTGTCATAGATAACCTTCTTCACTGACCACTTTACCATCAATTTCAGTGTGACCCAAAAAACGTACTTACCACAAAACCGATATTCTCATCGAAACCATTTATCCAAATGACAAATAACAGTGGACCAACTGCAACACTGGTCACACGCGTCCAGTCAGAAAAACAGCATGTCTCCCACCACATTCTGCCTCTCATATCCCGTCTGGTCCAGCGGACTTATCTATCCTTATGCTTTTCAAAATTCAGCACATCCTTCTCCTTAACATCAACATGTTCACACATATCAGTCTTTTTCTCGCTGTCCTCACAAATGACATGGTCCCTCTCAGTAGTGAACACTGAGGCATAGTATTCAGTAGGGACCTCTCCTACCTCCTCCGACTTAAAGCACAAATCCCCTCCAGCATACTTGATCGGCTCTACCCTCACTCTGGCCATCCTCTTGTTCCTCACGTAAGTGGATAATGCCTTACAGTTTTCCTTAATCCTTTCCAACAATGCTTTTTCACACACCCTTCTCGCTGTCCTAAGTCTCTTCTTCAGTTCCTTCCTGGCTACTTTCAGAGAAACCCTACAGTGTGGAAGCAGGACAATTGGCCCAACAACTCCATACCAACCCTCTGAACAGTATCCCACCTAAACCCATTTCTCCACCCTATCACTCTACATTTGCCTGGAATAATGCACCAGACCTTCCTGAAGAAGGGCTTATGCCCGAAACGTCGATTCTACTTCTCCTTTGATGCTGCCTGACCTGCTGCGCTTTTCCAGCAACAATTTTTAAGCTCTGATCTCCAGCATCTGAAGTCCTCACTTTCTCCCAAACCTACACATCCCTGAACACTATGCTTAATTTAGCAGTCACCTAACCTGCACATCTTTGCACTGTGGGTGGAAACTGAAGCATATGGAGTAAACCCACGTAGACATGGAGAGAATGTGCAAACTCCACACAGACAGTCACCTGGGGCTGGCATCGAATGCGGGACACTGGTGCAATGAGGCAGCAGTGCTAACTACTGAGTCACCGTGCATCCCCATGTAACCTTCTAGAGTCCTGTCTGTTCCTTGCTTCCTCAAACTCAAGTAAGCTTCCTTCTTTCTTTTGACTAAATGTTCTCCATCCCTTAAAACCTTGTCAAATGCTTTGCTGAAGTCCATGTAGACAACGTTGCCTGCTCTGTTCTCATCTATCTCTTAGCAAACTCCTCTCAGAATCAGTCCGGTTGGTGAAACACGGTTTTCCACACACAAAGCCACGGTGACTATCTCTAATCAGCCCTTTACAAATATATTAACTCATTTCTCTCAGAATCTCGTCCAACAACTTATCCAACACTGGGCTGTAATTTCCTGGCTTTTCCCTGCAGCCCTTAAGTGATGGAACAGCATTAGCCTCCCTCCAATCTTCAAATCTCTTCCCTAGCTTCCCACATTATTCTCGGATCGACCTAATAATCCATTGAGGATTGATCTACCTTTATTTATTTTAAGATTCCAGCACTTGGTCTTCTCTGTTCAGGATTCTTTCCAAGATACCACGATGTACTTCCCCAAGTTCCCAAGCTTCCATGTCTTTCACCACAATAAACACTGACAAGACTTTTTTATTGTTGTTTAATAGATCACCCGACTCCTCTGGTTCCATTAGGCGACATTATTGATATTTAATGGGCCCCATTCTCTACCAAGTTACTCCTTAGCCCTGCCTGAACCTTACGTAATGGCTTCTGAAAATTCAAAGAAAACAAATCCTTCGTAGCACGAATCCCTCTGCTACAACCTTACTTATTGTGCCATTTATTTTCACACCAACAAATAAAATCCAACAGGCTGCAAAACACATTGTCTTTTATAAAATACATTTCTAAGAGTCCGGTTATTATTTATTGACGTATCCTTTCTGACATACTTATGCATGCTCCTAACTTACTGTCAGGCTACACTATTTGGTTTCAGACTGGCAGCAGAAAGGGTTGTGGGAGCTCTTGTTTATCAACATGAAAAAGGTAGCTTACAGGGTCAGCAGGTAATAGAGAGGGCAAATCAAACGCTGCCATTTATTACAAAGGGAATGGAGTCTAGAAATAGAGAGCTCTTACAAAATCAATACAAGATATGAGTCAGACCACACCTAGAATATTATGAACAGTGTGAGTGCCTGAAGGAAAGATATTCTTGCAATGGAGGCAGGACAGAGAAGGGTCACTCAGCTGATCCTGGGAATTGATGAATTTACTAATGAAAAGAGGTGGAGGGGATTGAGGTTGAATCCACTGAAGTTTAGAAAAATGAAAGAGAAATGGAATGTAACATCCAAGATTCTGAAGGGCTTTGATATTGTAGATGCTGGGAAGTTAGAAAATAGAACAGTACAGCACAGCTATAGGCCCTTCGGCTCACCATGGCTGTGCTATCCTTGATGCTATTCTCAACACAGCCCATGTGCAAGCATGTGGTCCGTATCCCTCTACTCTTTGCCTGTTCATGTTTCGGTCTAAATGCCACTTCAAAACTTTACTCACATTTCTACTTCTACAACCTCCCTCGGTAACTTCCACTCTCTGTATTAACAAAAAACTTACCTCACACGTCTAATTTAAACTTCCCCTTTCTCACCTTAAAACTATGCAGTCTAGTATTTGAAATGTACACATTAGAAAAGAGATTCCGACTATCCACATCATACACCCCTCTCCCAATGTTATATTCTGTACTTGGGCACCTGATAGCCTTAGATACTCTTGCAAAGCAATCCAATTTTGTTTAATTTCCTCTTACACCTAATACACCCTTAAAAAAAACCTAACACAGTAAGGTGCTGATAAACCCCTTTTGCACCTTTTCTAAAGCCTCCACATCCTTCCTATTGTGTGGCGATGAGAGCTGCACACAATATTCTAAATATTGCCAAACCAATGTTTTATACAATCACAACATCAGATGCAAACCACTATACCCAACGTTGTGACTGATGAAGGTTTTTTTGTTTTCATCTGAAACATGTCTGTTGCCATTTTCAGAAGGTTACTGACTTGCACCAAGATCCTTCTGTACATCAATGTCTCTCCATATCCTAATTTTCTTCTTGAATATGACATTACCTCACACTTGTGCAGATTAAACTTAATTTGCCATTTCTTTGCACATCTTTCCAACTGATTTGTAACCTCCTGCAATCTTGGATATCCTTGCACATTAACCCCAACTCCACCAATTTTCATGTCATCTGCAATAATTATATTTGTCACTTCCTTTCCTTTCAATGGTATGAGAATGTGTAACCAGAGGGCCTAAAATCCCAGCAAGGGCTCACCCATTCAAGATGTAGAGAAGGAGGTCTGTCTTCACTCAGAGGGTAGTGACACTGTGGAAATTCCTGACAGAAGGAGGCTGTCGAGGCTGCGTCATTAAGAATCTTTACAGCAGATATGGTCGGGTTTTAATAAATCAGGGTAACAAGGGTTTTGTAGAAAATGCAGGAAAGAAGAGTTGAAGAGTATCAGATCAGCTAAGATCTGATTGAAGGGCAGAGCATACTGAATGGGCCAAATGGCTTAATTTCGCTCCTACATCTCATAGTCTGAACTCAAACTCAGTATCTACATTATAACATTATGGGTCTCGGCTCACAAAATGCTTTTATAATGGGATAATTAAATATTTACTATTACACAGCATTTGATCTACAATAGATAATTTTGTTGGCTCCTTGATATGATATTACTGAAAACTATCTCATATACAATCCAGGATTCCATCCATTAAATCCCTGATACTCATTAGTTATACAGTCCAAATGGAGACCACTGTCACACACAGTTACTGTACTGCCTTGCTGCAAGTACATTCAGTGACCTGACTGCAACCATATTGAAATAACCATCACTGTCTGGTGCATGTAAAAGTATTCCTGCTAACGGTTGCTGCTGCTTGCTTATTCTCAGCTCCACCCAAATAGATTCCAAATTATGATCTTCAATTCCACGTGGCTATCTCATTAATGCATTAACCTCATCCTTTCTTCACTACCTGTTGGTTTTTTAGTTATATTGCCTCGATTCCAACAACCCTTCAATATTCCCTTCCCAGCTATGATCATTCTGCAACTACATCTCCGTCATGCTGGTTCCATCATATCTGTTCACTGTCCGTTAAGGCAAATGCAGGGAGTCATTCATCAGTAGTTGGAGCGGTGGTGAGGGGAATTTTGAATGGATGGGTAGAGCTTACAGAGATAGGGAGTCTCACAGGGACTCAAGAGTAAAACAGAGTTACATCTGATCAAGAATGTTATTGGGACAAAGAGGTTTGGGGATTGGAGAAATTTACAGAGATAGAGGGAGCTGGGTTAAATTCCAGTGATAGGGATAGGGATGGATGTAGTGGGAGGCAGGCAGACTGAGAGGCACAGACGGGGGTGTTTCAGGGAGAAGAGTATTGTGTATACTAACAGAGATATGGAAGGTTGTAGTGACGGAAGATGCTTACAGATATAAGAAGGCTTCTAGGTTGTGGAGGCTACACACATAGGAAAGCAATGGAGAATGCCAGGTTGCTGGGTTAGAGACAGTTATACAAACTGAAAGAGGCTCCTGTGGTCAGGTGGGTGAGTTGGGGGGTGGAGGGTGCAGTTTAAATAGATTAAGATCGAAGGGTTGGATAACGAAAGGACATTACAGATTTAGAGATTGGATGAACTGGCATTGAAATTGAGTCTTACATAAACGCGAGAGTCACAAGGACTCGGGTTGGTGCTAAGATAGGTAAATCGCCAGGAACTTCAAGAGCTTACTCAACAAAGGAAGATTAAAGGGGCTCCATAGATTGGGGGTATTGTCAAGACTGGAAGAGGTTACAGAGATAGAGGGGGCTTTGTGGGCTTTAGATGTTTATGGAGATACTGGAGAGGTTGGAACAGTTTACAGAGACATGGAAGTTTTTAGGACAGTATTAAGATACACAGGATTTAGTTAATGTAAGAATGGGAAGCTTAATGGGACTGGAGGAGAGAAGAAACGTAGAAAGAGTAGTCGTGGCTGCAGATGTCAACGGATTATAGAGAGAATTGCAGGTTAGAGAGAGTATCGGCTTCAGATTCTGACAGACATTGTTGGAACTACAGTCGCCTTGAGAAATCGGCAGTTTGCAGTTATCGAAGGTGCTGAAGGGACTGGAAGTGGGAAAAGATGTAGGGAGGGTTGTGGAAGCAGTTGGTGGATAGAGGTAGGGAGGGATGCAGAGACAGCTGGGGATCATACAGACAGGGGGATTTCTAAGAGTTGGGAAAATTAACAGAAAACAAGCATTGGTGCTGAATCTACTACTTTGCATTGTTTACATAAATGATTTGAACATGAGCAGAAAAGGTATAGTTAGTGAGTTTCCTGATGACAACAAAATTGGAGGTTTAGTGGACAGCGAAAAAGATTACTTCAGATCAAAATCCCCCAGCAATGGTCTGATCTGGGGCAGACGACCCACACTGGGAAGGTTGTGAAGACTGGAGGTGGTTTCACTGGGAGGGAGGACCACAGAGCCACAGAACGTCACAGACATGTGGAGAGCTTTAGGGTCTACACGTGTTCATGAGGGTGGGGAGTTTGTTAGGGCTGGAACAGTTTAAAAGCATAACAATGTTGGGAGGATGGGGCATTTTACACAGACACGAAAGTATCAGGTGAATGGAGCAGATTACAGATACACAGTGGGTTGTATAGATTGGAAAAACAAATAGATAGTCGTGACTGAAGATGTTTATAGATATTGGAAGGCTTAAGTTTTGCAGGTTATTTAGATATGGAAGGTGTGGAATCGTACAGATTTTCCAAGCGATAATGAGAGCAATTTCAGTTGGATACAGTTCACAGATCAGGGAACATTAGTAACCTCCTCCAGTTTGGTCAAAGTGGGAAGCGTTGTAGGCGAGGGTGGCATTTACACAGATAGGGTTGTAAGAGCTGGAGAAGGTTGTGGAGGTGATTGGACGGATGGATAGACTAGAGGAGCTTATATTGACATGGTGAGTGCTGGCAATGTGAAGATGTCACATAGATAGTGGGTCTCGTTGGAACGGGATCAGATGTCTCACAGACGTTGGAGTGAGTTCTACAGATTGGGAGTCTTGCAGGGACTGAGAGGATAGTCGGATCTTCACAGATTGATCATGTCTTTAGAAGAGTTTATGTGGGTACGGATAGCTTCAACCCAATGCATGCAGTCTTCATTTCGGGACTAGAGCCTTAATATCCATCATCAGCCAGGGTTCCCTAAACCTGCCAGCTTTCCCCTTCACCATAATGGGATATACTGGCGCTGGATTCTTGATATCACATTTTTAAAAGTGTCCCATTTGCCAGTTGTTCCTTTATCTTCAAACAGACTCACCCAATTGATGGTAGTCATAATATGGAGTTGCTGTTGCTGAACTGGGGTAGGCAAAGTTAAAAATCACACATCATCAGGTTACACTCCAACTGGTTTATTTGGAGGGACTAGGTTTCAGAGCACTGCTTCTTCATCAGGTAGTTGTGCAGCACAACCATAAGGTACAGAGTTTATAGGCACAGGATATTGGTGTCATGACATGCAATATTAAACAAATTTATATTGAGACTTTCATCTTTCACAATGATCACCAGTTCTTCCAAAGCGAGTTGGAATATAACCGGGCATTGTGCAATTTTCAATTCACTGCATTGACGCCTACTAGATCCTGCCTAATGGCCCCAAACCTGGCCCTGTTCCATTTTAGCTCTTCAATCTGAGGACCTCTCTTATCTTTTTCCATAAGTACGTTAAAACTAAGACAGTTGTGGTCACTGGACACAAAGTGCTCTCTGACTGACACGTCAATCACTTGCCTGACCTCATTTTCTGAGGGAAGGTCCAGTCTTGCACCTGCCTGAGTACAGTAGGGCCCTCTTCATATTGATTTAGGAAACTGTCTTGGACACATTTGAAAAATTGCACTCCGTCCAGGACTTTTACACTCTGGGTGGCCCAGTCAATACAGGGAAAAGTAAAATCTCCAACCGATACTCCTCTATTATTCCTATAGTTATCTGCAATCTCTCTACACATCTGCTCCTCTGGTATCTGTTGGGTCCACATCAGTCTGCAATCCAGTCCCAACAAAGTGAACACACCCGTCTTCTTTCTAACTTCTAACCATATGACCTCATTTGATAACCGCTTAAGTGTATCCTCTCTGATCATTCTGGCTATGTCTTCCCTTATCAAAAGGACAACTCTCCCTCTTCACTTACTTGTCCTTCTGTCATGCCTGTAGTTTCTGGATCTGGAACACTGAGCTGCCAATCCTGCCTTTCTCTCAGCCATGATTATGTTATGGATATAATATCCCAGTCCCCAGAACCAACCCACGCTCTGAGCCCATCTGCCTTACCAGTCAGACCTCATGCGTTGAAATAAATGCCCTTTAAATCAGAAATCTTTTCCCTCCTTTAACTGTGCCCCTGAATATCCTGAATAGTAAACTTGCTGTCGATCGCTGATGTATTTTCCACTGACTGGTCGATGGTCCCACTCTTATTCAGAGTTGTTATCCCCTGCCAAAATAGTTTAAACCCTCCCGGGTAGCGTGAGAAAATCAATCCAACATGGATACTGATGCCCCTCTGCTTCAAGTCCAACCCTTCACCTCTACCCCAGATGTGGTCCCAATGATCCAACAACTGACAAGCCTGCCCACTCCAACAGCTCCTCAACCACACATCCATCCGGCCTATATTTATATTTCTATATTCACTGGCACATGGTACTGGAGTAATCAGGAAATCCCTACTCTTGAGGTCCAGCTTTCTAACGTCTTGCCAAACTGCGTGGGATTCCTCCGGGTGCTCCGGTTTCCTACCACAATCCAAAGATGTACAAGTTAGGAGAATTTGCCATGCTAAATAGCCCATAAAGTTAGGTGTCTTAGTCAGGGGAAAATATAGGGGAGATGAATGCGTCTGGGTGGGTTCGTTTTTGGTGGGTCGGTGTGGACTTGTTCGGCTGAAGCTCCTGTTTCTAAACTATAGGGAATCTAATCTGATCAAACTACCTGTGTGCATGTCAAAAGACACCATCCCTTTGTCTAACTATGTCGTGTGTACCAGTGTGCCTCTGTCTGATTATCCACCCTCTTCAGAATGTTCTGTAACCGCTCAGAGATATCCTCGTCCCTGGCACCCGGGAGGCAGCACACCATCTTGGCGTCGCATCTGCAGCCAAGCATTCTCCTGTCTGTCCCCCTCACAACTGAGTCTCCTGTCAGTATTGCTATCACTAGATAGAGACAGGGAGGAACTACCTGCAGTTCGGTTTATATTCGGAAAGTGGGATTATTTTAAAGTGATAGCAGTGAGAATTCAGGGCCAGCATGTTCCTGTAGAGTGAATAGTAAAGGTTGTATGTCCAGCGAATACTGATTCAGCGATATCGTGAGTTTGATAAAGAAATTACACTGCAATAAAAACAGGAGAAAGCTCTTCAAAATGATAGCGAGTGAAAGGGAATTGTAGAAAATGCAGGGCAAACAATGTTCATGAAATCTATTTGGCAGATACAATTGAGGAAAAGCCACAAGATATTTTAGGAGCATCGTTAAAATAAGAGGCTTCGCAGCTAAAGAATAGGGCCTGTTCGGAACCAAAGGGATAATCTATGCATGGAGACAGAAGAAGTAGGTGAGGTCTTCAATGAAAACTTCCCATCTGTATTCACACAGGAGAAAGGCATTGTAGCCGGCGATTTCAGTCTGGATGGTCAGGTTCTAAGTATATTAAGATCAATAAAGAGGGGGTATTAAATGTTTTCACAGGCATAAAGTTGGAGAAATCCCAAGTGCCCAATGAAATGTATCGCAGTTTGCTATGGGAGGTAAGGAAGGAATTCAACACATGGCTGGCCTCCAGTGAAGTTCAATAAGGGCAGGAAGGATAAGGCAAATATTTAGAATAGATAGTTTAATGTCAGTGAGAGGGAAATTATTGGAAACAATTGGAGGGACAGTCTGAATCAATAATTGGAAAGGCACGGATCGATTAGGAATAGTCAGCACATATTTGGTAGGAGATGATCCTGTCTATGAATTCAGCTGAGTTTACTTTGAAATTTCGATTAATAGTATTGATGCGGGCTGTGGAAATGATGTGGATTCCATGGATTCATTAAGGCCTTTGACATGTTCCGACATGGAAGGCTGGTCTAAAAGGGAAGTGCCAAAGGGATTCAAGGCAAGTTGGCAAAGTGGATCCAAAATTGATGGAGGGTTGGTTTTGTGACGGAGAGCTTAGGCCCAGCGGGTGTTCCTGTGCAGGAACAATCACTGTTTATTACATATATTAATGAGTTGGATGGGAAAGCAGAAGGAATCATTAAGAGGTTTGTAGATGACATGAACGGTGAGGGTGTTGTCCACAGTGAGACCGATGATCTCAGGCTGCAATCTGAAGGTTGAGGCGGGCAGAATTTCAAGAGAGTCAATCAAATGATCATGGCAGTGCGCAACTATCTAGGGACATAACTATCTCAGATCAAACATTTTGTGATGTAACTTAGTGAATGACTAATGTCACCTGAAGAGATCCTCCTGGAAATGTTGTTAAACTGCAGTTTAAAGGAATATAAAGTGTTAAAGTGACTCACAAAAAAGACAAGTTACAACAAGAACCAAAAATAAACAATTGCAGGAGTTTGAGAGGAGAACTGACCAAAGTAAACAGGATAAAGAGACTGAAATATGTGTCTGTAAATGAACAGTGGAAAATATTTGAAGGAACAGTGCAAATCATTCAACAAAAGGAAATTCCACTAAAACAGACAAACCTCAGCAAGAAATCCCCACTGGTCCTTCACTCAGGACAAAGTGGATCATTTTAGATGATTAAGCTTAGAAGATCACTACAAAGTACTTAAAAAAATCCAGAAATGAGAATGTGTTTGAGAATAATTTTTAAAAAGATTGCCACGGGTCTCCCACCGGGGGAGGCAGTGGGAAGGGGAATCATGGTCAAGATTTAATGACACGAACGGAACAGGAAGAGGTGAAGGTGTTGTAGTCGGTGAGAGTGTTACAGAGAGTGGTCAGGCTCTGAACGGTGTTACAAAGCCAGTACGAATTGTTGCATCTGGAGATGTTTGCAGAGCTAGGGAGGGACATAAGTATTTTTATTTATTCAATAATGGGGTGAGGATGGCACTGATTGGAACAGCATTCTTTGCTCCACTGCTAATTGCTCAGAGTCAGCCATATCGCTGTGGGTCTGGAGTCACATGTAGGCCAGACCAGGTTCGAATGTCAGATGTCCATCCCTGAAGAACGTAAGTGAAAAAGATGAGTTCTTCTTACTGATTAACAATGGTTTTATGGTGGCCTCACCAATGTCTTGTACAGATACAACATGACATCCCAACTCCTACTCTCAGTGCTCTGCTCAATGAAGGTAACCATCCCAAACGCTTGATTCACCAGCCTGTCTACCTGTGACACCACGTTCAATGAACTGTGCACCTGCATCCCTGGGTCACTGACTGACAACACTACCCAGGGCCCGAACATTAAACTGTACAAGTCACGCCCTGGTGTGTTTCACCAAAGTGGACACTTCACATTTATCTAATCAAACCCCATCTGCTATTGTTCAGCCGACTGTTCCAACAGTCCCAACAGTACTGTTAATCCTGTTGTATTATAGATGTTGTGGGCGGCACGGTGGCACAGTGGTTAGCACTGCTGCCTCACAGCGCCAGAGACCCGGGTTCAATTCCCGCTTCAGGCGACTGACTGTGTGGAGTTTGCACATTCTCCCCGTGTCTGCGTGGGTTTCCTCCGGGTGCTCCGGTTTCCTCCCACAGTCCAAAGATGTGCAGGTCAGGTGAATTGGCCATGCTAAATTGTCCGTAGTGTTAGGTAAGGGGTAAATGTAGAGGTATGGGTGGTTTGCGCTTCGGCGGGTCGGTGTGGACTTGTTGGGCCGAAGGGCCTGTTTCCACACTGTAACTAATCTAATCTAATCTAATAAACTTCTTCACTGCCCGCTTTACTACCGATTTCAGTGTCGCCCAAAAAACTTACTTACCAGGAAACCAATATTCCCATCCAGACCATTTATCCAAATGACAAAACAGTGGACCCTCTACACCGCTGGTCACATGCGTCCAGTCAGAAAAAACAGCATGTTTCCAATCACCCTCTGTCACCTACCATCAAGCCAATTATGTATCCAGTTCACTATCTCCTTCGGAATGCCATATCCTTTTACATTGATCTGAACTCATTACCCAGTTTACCAGATGGAATGTAGATCGTAGAGCACTACAGCCAAGACCCATCGGCCTTGATGACATGCCGACCTTTTATCCTCCTCTGAGACCAAATTAACCTGCTGACGCTTCATTTTGCTATCATCACTGTGCCTATCCAAGAGTTTGTTAGATATCCCTAATGTATCTAACTTGACTACCAACGCTGACAGTGCATTCCACTCACCCAACACTCTCTGTGTAAAGAACCTAACTCTGAAATCTCCCCTTAACCATCCTCCAATCACCTTAAAATTATGCCCCCTTGCGACAGCCATTTATGCCAAAGGGAAAAATGAAGTGTCTCACTATTATCTCTATCTTCCCTCACTATCGTGTTCCTCTCTACCAAGTCACCCCTCACCCTCCTTCACTCCAACGAGAAAAGCCTCAGCGCCCTCCACCATGGTAACTATAGACCAGTGAGACGTCTCCTTCGATTCTGGATAAACTGTTGGAAAGGCTTGTCAGAGTTAGGATTTACAATCATTTAGAGATGAATAAGTTGATGAGGGATAGTCAACACAATTATATGAAGGGTAGATCCTGCCTCACAATGCTTATTGAATTGTTTGAGAAGCTGACCAAACAGGTGGATGAGGGTAAAGCCGTTGATGTGGCATATATGGATTTCAGTAAAGAGTTTGTAAAGCTTCCCCACGGTAGGGTATTACAGACGATACAGAGGCATGTAATTGAGGGTGATTTAGCTGTTTGGATCAGAAATTGCTTTGCTGAAAAAAGACACGGTGGTGGCCGATGGGAAATATTGATCCTGGAGTTCAGTTAGTATTATGGTACCGCTAGAATCTGTTTTGGGTCCACTGCTGTTTGTCATTCATAAAAAAGAACTGGATGAGTGCATTGAAGAATGGGTCAGCAAATGTACGAATGATTCTAAAGTTGGTAGATTGTGGATAGTGATGAAGGCTAAGTTAGGTTACAGAGATGCATAGGTAAGATGAAGAGCTGGACCGAGAGTTCGCAAATGGAGTTTAATGTGGAAAAGTGTGAGGTGATTCACTTTGGAAGGAGTAACAAGAGCACAGAGTACTGGGCTAATGGTAAGATTCTTGGTAGTGTAGATGAATAGAGAGATCTCGGTGTCCAGGCACATAGATCCTTGAAAGTTGCCACTCAAACTGATAGTGTTGTTAAGAAGGCATTCGGTGTGTTAACTTATGTTGGTAGAGGGATTGAGTTTCCAATCCGTGCAATCATGCTGCAGCTGTAAACCTTTGGTGCATCTGCATACAGATCCGGTCACCGCATTATAGGAAGGATGGGGAAACTTTGGAAAGGGTTCAGAAGATATTTACTAGGATGTTGCTTGGTATGGAGGGAACGTCTTGTGAGGAAAGGCTGAGTTACTTAAAGCTGTTTTCATTCGAGAGAAGAACTTTGAGGCAAATTAATTGAGACATGTAAGATAATCAGATGGTTAGATGGGTTGGACAGTGAGAAACGTTTCCCTGGAATGGCGATGCCGAGCATGAGGGGAGATAGTTTAAATTGAGGGGTGAGAGATACGGAGGTAGTATATTTACTCAGAGATTGGTAGGGGCTTGGAACGCACTGCCTGTAACAATAGTCGACTTGCTGTCTTTAAAGGCATTAAGATGGTCATTGGATAGGCATATGGACAAGAATGGAATAGTGTAGGCTAGTTGGGCTTGGCTGGTACTGCACGGTCATGTTCCATATTCGAGACGTCGTAAATATGAAGTGAGAGGGGAAAGACTTAAAAGGGATTGGAGAACATTTTCCACACAGAAGATGGTGCCGGTATGGAATAAGCTTCCAGGGGAAATGGTAGAGAAAAGTAAAATGACAACATATAAAAGACATTTGGGCAGTTTCATGAAGAGGAGAAGAAGGTTTGAAGGGATATGGGTCAAATGCAGAGAAATACGACTCATTCAGGGACTCTGTTCAGCATGGGTTAGTTGGATCGAATGAACCATTTCCATGTTGCATAACTCTGTTTCCAGTTATTGGAGAAGGAGACTACCGAAATAAGATATGTTGTAGGCACTGAAGCAAGTTAGAGAGAGAGGGATGATACTCCGGAATGCAGCACAATTTCATATATGTGGAGGGTCTATAGGGAAGGGATGAGGTTGCAGATATAGGCAGTGTTATAGCACTTAAAAATTATTGAAGACACTTGTGTTCCAGACATGCTATAGATAATGTGTTGCAGAGTAGTGAGTTTGAGTACAACAGAACAGTAGGGGTGGGGACTGAGCCTGCAGTGTGTCTGTACTCTGCTCCCCCTCCAGCAATGTATCTGTGTCATGTCTTGTTCGCTGATGATTGGAGCCCTCTCATTGCTCTCTGCTCTGTGCACAGTGAATGATCTTACCTTACTGCAGGATATATTGAAGGCTCCAGATCTCCCTGCCCTTTGTCTCTCTGGCTGACCAACCATCTTCAATGAGATTACGGATGAGACACCCAGCCGTTGTGAAGTCTATTCGGTCAGGACCTTTCTGAGTACGTACAGGAGACAGAGAGATAGGCAGAATGGGAAGTTAGACTGACGCAGTGAGAGTTACAAATGGAGAATGGCGCAGAGTCCCACAGAGAGCTGGAAAATCCCTGGCCTGTGCTGCCTCGTCTCTCCGTGGTGGATAATTCAGTTAGATCGGAATGTGGAATAGTTGCAATGGAGATACACACACATAATATATATTCTGTGTACATATATGTGAATATAATATTTATAGAGTGAGGGAGAGAGAGGGGAGAGAGGGGGTGGGGGAGAGAGAGGGTGAGACAGAGAGGTAGCCGTGGTATAACCTGTCAGGGATGAGCAACCAGTGAGCTGGCAAAGTGATGGCCTAGTGGTATTATTAGCAGAGCATGTATGTAAAACCTCAGCTAATGTTCAGGAGAGACAGGTTTGTATTTCACCATCAGAAATGGTGCAAGTTTAAATCAATAAGTTTAAAATTTGTAATTGACAATCCATAAATAAGTATGAAACCATTGCTGGTTTAAAAAAAAACCATTGTTCAAAATCGACACTTGTCCTTCAGGGAAGGACATCTGCTAATCTCATGTGGGCTGCAAGACACACGTACAGCACACGCCTCTCAATTGTCCTCTGAAATGGCTGAGCAAGCCACTCAGTTCAAGGGCAGCTAGGACTGGGCAAGAAAGGTTGGTCAGTCAGACACATCCACATCCCACAAGTAAACAAAAACAATCCTATTGCACTGGGCGCCAGTGGAACCGTGATAGGAACAGTGTCCTGGCCAATCATGTTAGTAGGTTTATGGACAGAGTTTTAAGCTAACATGGAGGACGCAAGGACAGAGTTCATTTGAAAGGAGTTTTCGAAATCCAAAGAGAAATGGTGAAGCATTAGAACTGCATGAGGACGTAACTGAAGACCAGAAGAAAGAAACATAACTAAAACTGTACATGACCAAATAGGTTTGTGACAGGAAATTTGGGAAAGAGCAAATTATGTTTTTTTTTGGAATGGACAAAGTGCCTGCAATAAAGTAGATGGATTTGTGACACAGCGATAAATGAGATTTAGACACCACAGAGACATGGTTACAAGGTGAATAAAAGGTGGAACATAAGTATGCAACGGTACACAATCCTGCGGGTTCTAAGGCAGTATGTTTTCTATGGGTAACGCTGACAGTAATCGGTTGCAAAGGCATTACAGAGAAAACAGTGTGGCCTCATATCATGAAGTAGATCTGCAGTCATTGTTTTTACCTTGTAAATACTGCCTACTACTTGCCAAGGACACAAGCAGCAGGACAGTTTTAGCCACCGAACGACATTTCATTGCTCATCACTACATTAAACAGGAACTCATTGAAAGTTTAGCAAATACATTGTAATAATTCTGGGAAACTTCAATATTCATATAGTCTGGGAAAATCACACTGACAAGAGTGATAGTCAAAGAAGAGTTCGGAGAACTTTTTTTTCCTCAGTGTTTCAGTGAATAACACATTGTGCAATTGGCGAGTGATGCAATTATCCCAGACCGACCATTGTCTGATGAGGCTGTGTGAATGAGTAATGCCACACTGAGAGATCCTCTGGGAATTTGGGATAAAATGAAATTGAATTAATTCAATGTGAATTACAGAATGGAAAAGAGATAGCTAGAAAGAAAATAGACAGTTTACATGGTTTTGAGAGTAGAATTGACCAAGACTTAGATTATTTATAGTGTGGAAACAGGCCCGCCGGCCTAACAAGTCCACACCAAAGCACAATCCACCCAGACCCATTCCCCTACACCTAATACTACGGGCAATTTAGCATGGCCAATTCACCTAATCTGCACATTTGTGAGAGGAAACCCACGCAGACAACGTACAAATTCCACTCAGTCAGTTGCTTGATGCGCGAATGGAGCCCCGGTCTCTGGCACTGTGAAGCAGCAGTGCTAACCACTGTGCCGCCCAGATAAACAGACTGAAACCTGTGTCTGTAAATGAACAGTTGAAAATACTTGAAGAAAGGTGTAAAACATTCAACAAAAGGACATTCCATTGAAACAGACAAAACTTCATCAAGCCATTCCTGCCTGTTCCTCACTCAGAACAAAATGGATCGTATTAGATTATCAGGCTTAGAAGATCACCAAAATGTATTAACAACTCTGAAGCGAGAGAGTGTTTATGCAGTAAGGGTTAGAGGGATTTCGCGAACTGTCTGCGAGCAGGGGAATGGGAAGGGGAATCATTGTGAGGATTTAATGTCACGACAGGAACAGGGAGGGTCGAAGGTACTGGAGCTGGTGAGAGTGGTACAGAGAGTAGTCAGGACCTGAACAGTGTTACATAGCCGGTATGATTTGCTGCAGCTGAAGGTGTTTGCAGAGGTAGGGAGGGAGTTGAAACTTTATTGCTGGAACAGCACAGCAGGTCAGGCAGCATCCAGGGAACAGGAGATTCGACGTTTCGGGCACAGGCCCTTCTTCGGCCTGTGCCCGAAACGTCGAATCTCCTGTTCCCTGGATGCTGCCTGACCTGCTGTGCTGTTCCAGCAATAAAGTTTCAACTTTGATCTCCAGCATCTGCAGACCTCACTTTCTCCTCGAGGTAGGGAGGGACATATGTATTTTTATTTATTCATCTATGGAATGAGTGTGTCACTGATTGGACCTGCATTCTTTGTCCCACTGCTAATTACCCAGAGGGTAGCTCAGAGTCAGCCATGTTGCTGTGGGTCTCGAGCCAGTGTTGGCCAGACCAGGTTAGAATGTCAAATGCCCTTTCCCAAAGGAGGTAAGTGAACCAGATGAGTTCTTCCTACTGATCAACAATGCTTTTTATGGTGGTCTCACCAATGTCTTGTTCAGCCACAACATGACATCCCAACTCCTACTCCCAATGCTCTGATCAATTAAGGCAACCATTCCAAACACGTGCTTCACCAGCCTGTCTACCTGTGACACCACATTCAAAGAACTGTGTACCTGCATCCCTGGGTCACTGATTGACAACACTACCCAGGGGCTGAACATTAACTGTACAAGTCCCATCCTGGTTTGTTTCACCAAAACATAATCCTTCACATTTATCTCATTAAACTCCATCTGCTATTCTTCAGCCCACTATGACAGCAGTACTGTTCATCCTGTTGTATCATAGATAAACTTCTTCACTGTCTACTATATCACCAATCTTAGTGTCACCCACGAATATACTTACCAGGAAACGAATATTCTCAGCCAAATCATTTATCCAAACGCTAACAACTCTGGACCCACTAAACCGTTGGTCACATGCCTCCAGTCAGACAAACAACATGTCTCCCACCACCCTCTCTCTCCTACAATAAAGTAAATTCTACCTCCAGTTGACTGCCTCTTCCTGGATGCCGTATCCTTCACATTGCTCAGAACTTATTACCCAGAACTTATTATATATGGAACATAGTACATCGAACAGTACAGTACAAGACTCTTCGGCCCTCAATGTAATGCCGACCTTACATTGTGGACTGCACTTATCGGGTACTTGTTCTTCCTGAATACAGTGTACAGGTGTTTTTCTTCAGCTTCTTCTATTTCCTAGATGCTGTATTTGTGGCTTATTTAATTAGTGTGCCGATGCAGCTCCGTATGCAAATGTTGGGATGATTGCTCTTGTTATTGAACATCTAACTCGCTTTTGGCTTTTTGTTCAACTGTGACGTCCAAGAAGGCGAGACTGCCATCGTTTGCTTCTTCTTTCGTGAACTTTATACCGGTACAGATGTTGTTTGTATGTTTGTGAGTTTTTATACACTTTATTGCATTTCACGAGGACAAAGGTGTCATCAACATAATGGATCAAAAGAATGGGCTGAAGCTTTATCCTCCTCCAGGATCAAGCTAAGCTTCATACCCTTCATTTATCATCTATGTGCCTATCCAAGAGTCTATTAGATGCACATAATATATCTAACTCTACTACCATCACTGCAGTGCATTCCACCCACCCACCACTCTGTGTCAAGAACCGAACTCTGAAACCTCCCCTTTACTTTCCTCCTATCATCTTAAAATGATACCTCTTTGTAATAGCCATTTCTGCCATGGGGGAAAAGATTCTCTGTCTATTCACTCTCTTTCGCCCTCTCATCATCTTGTTCACTTCTATCAAATCGCCCCTCACCCTTCTGCACTGCAATTAGAAAAGCCTTAGTTCACGCAAACTGTCGTCAGAAGAAATGTCCTCCGTTCCAGGAAGCATCCTGGTAAATCTCTTCTGTAAGCTCTCTAAAGCTTCCACATCCTTCTTGTAATGAGGGGAACAGAACTGAACATGACATTCCAAGTGGGGTCTCACCATGACGCTTTCCAGATGCGGCAAAACCTCATGGCTCTTAAAATAAATCCCCTTGCTAATGAAAGCCAACACAACATATGCATTTTTAACAACCCTATCAACGTGCATGGCAACTTTGAGGGATTTATGGACATGGACCCCAAGATCCCTCTGTTCCACCACATTGACAAGAATCCTGCTTTTAACCCTGTCTTCTCCATTCAAATTCGTCCTTCCAAAATGAATCGCTTCACACTTTTCCAGATTTAACTCCATCTGCCACTTCTCAGCCCAGTTCTGCATTCTGTCAATGTCGCATTGCAACCTACAACAGACCTCCACACTATCCACCAGTCCACCAATCTCCATGTCATTGGAAAACATATTAACTCACTCTCCAACATCTACATCCAAGTCATTTATAAAAATCACAACGGGCAGATGTCTCAGAGATAATCCCTTCAAAACACCAGTGGTCACCGAGCTCCAGGCTGAATGCTCTCCATCTGCTGGCACTCTCTGTCTTCTCTGGGCCATCCAAATCAGTATCCAGGCAGCCAGATTTCCCTGTTTCCCACGCATCCGTGCTTTCTGAAGAGCCATCAATGTGTTTTGTCACATCCTCAAAAGATGCAATAAGATCTGTGAGGCATGACCTGCACCTCACAAAGCCATGCTGACTCTCTCAAATTAAAGTACGGTTTTCCAAGGAATCAAAAATACGGTCTCAGAGTCGTCTCCAATAATCTGCACACCATAGACATAAGACTAGACCTGTAATTCCCAGGATTAACCCTATTCCACTCCTTGAACAGTTGCCACCCTCCAATCATCTGGTACAACTCCAGTGGACAGAGATGTCGCAAAGATCATCACCAAAGGCGCGACAATCCCTTCCCTCACTACCTGGAGTAACTTGGAGCAGATCTTTTCTAACCCAGGCATTTATTTATTCTCATATTTTCAAAATGTTCACCACATCCTCTTTTTTTAACAGCCACCTGTTCACATGGATCAGCCTGTTTCATGCTGTCCTCACAAATGACAAGGTCCCACTCACTTCGTTAAGGACCATCCCTATCTCCACCGACTCCAGGCAGAAATTCACTCTACAATCCCTGATCGGCCCTAATCTCACACTGGCCATCCTCTTATTCCTCACATATGTGTAGAATGCCTTATGCTTTTCCTTAATCCTTCCCACTAAAGCTATTTCATTACCCCTTCTCTCTCTTCGAAGTCCATTCTTCAGTTCCTTCCTCACTACCTTCATAGAATCATGACAGTGTGGAAACAGGCCATTTGGCCTAACAACTCCATACCTACCATCCGAAGATTATTCCACACAGAACCATTGCCCTACCCTAAAACTCAAAGTTTACCCCGACAAATGCCACAATTCTACACTTCCCTGAAGACTTCAGGCAATTCAACATGGCTGATTTTCCTAACCTGCACCTCTTTGGTGAATGTTGGAGGGGAAAGAAGCAAGAGCACCCCATGGGGACACACGCAGAGAGTCGCCTGAAGGTGGAATTGAACTGGGGTCCCTGGTATTGTGAGGCAATAGTGCTAACCAGCACGCCACCGTGCTGCCCTATGCAAGCCTCCAGATCCCTGTCTGATCCTTGCTTCCTCACTCTTAAGTCAGTTTCCTTCTTCCTTTTGAATAGAAGTTCTACATCCCTTGGAACCTTGTCAAAGGCCTTGCTGAAGTCCATGTAGACAACGTTGACCACATGCCTTCATCTCACTTGGCCACCTCCTCGAAGAGTCAATCAGGTTTGGATTTTCCACTCACAAAGCCATGCTGACTATCTCTAATCATGCCTTGCCTTTCCGAATATACGTAGTTCCGTTCTCCCAGAGTCTCATCCATCAACCTACCCATCACTGGTCTCACTGGTTTGCAGTTTCCTGGCTTTTCCCTGCAGCCCATAAGTGATGTTACAGCATTAGCCGCCCTCCAGTCTTCTAGTACCTCACACTGTCTGTCGATAATACAAATGTCTCTACCTTCTCTACCTTCCCAAAATATCCTGGGATACAGCTGATGAACTCCTCAGGATTGCTCTAACTTTATTCGTTTTAAAATTACAGCACCTTCTCTTCTCTGATGTGAATTCTTTCGAAGACATTGCTATTTCTTTACCCACATTCTCGAGTTTCCATGTCTCTCTCTCCACCGTAAGTACTAACAGGAAGTTTTTGTTTAATATCTCATACATCTCCTCTGGTTCCACACACAGGCAACCTCATTGATCATTCTCTCCGAGTTACTCTTTCATACTTATTGAAACTTGTCTAAAGGCTTCTAAAAATTCAAACAAGCCATACCTTCACAACACCACTTCTTTCTTCATCCTTTATCTATTCTGCCATTTATATTCACACCAACAAATAAAATCCAACATGTTCACAACCACAAAATAATGCCTGTCCCATTATTTTGAAGGCTTCAGATATTGTTTATTGCTACATCCTTTATAATAGGTACCAGCACGTTCCCGACTTATTATCAGGTTAACACCGTTTCGTTTCAGACTGACTGCACAAAGGGTTATGGGAATCCTTGTTTATCAATTTGAAAAAGATAGCTTACAGGATTAGCAGGTAATAGAGAAGGGAAATCAAATGCAGCCATTTATTACAGAGTGAATGGAGTCTAAAATTAGGGAGGCCTTGCGAAAACGATGCAAGGTACAAGTCAGACCACAGCTGGGATATTGTGTACAGTATGTGAGTGCCCCAAGGAAAGATAATTTTGAATTGGAGGGAGGACAGAGAAGGTTGGCTCGGCTGATGTTGGGAATGGAGGGATTTTCCAGTGAGAAGAGAATGGATTGATTGGGCTCGACCTCGTTGGAATTTCGAAGAACGAGGGAGAAATTGAATAAAATATCCAAGAATCTGAGGGGCTTTGACAGGTTAGATACTGGGAAGTTAGAAAATAGAACAGTACAGTACAATAATAGACCCTTTAACCCACCATTGCTGTGCTGTCCATGATGCTATTCTAAACTAATCCCATCTGCCTGTACATGGTCCATATCCCTCTATTCTCTACCTGTTCATGTCTCTGTCTAGATGCCACTTCAAAACTTTGCTCCCATTTCCGCTTCTGCGAATTCCCTAAATAGCTTCCACTCTCACTGTAAAACAACACATGTTTGGAACATCTCATTTAAACTTTCCCCATCTCCGCTTAATCCTATACACCTTTGCACTTGATTCTTCTACACTGGAAAAGAGATTACAACATCCACATGATTCTCGCCTCTCCTAATTTTATATTCCTGTACGGTTTACACCTCAGCCTCTGACACTCTCGCAAAACAATCCAAGTTTGCTCAATCGTACCTTACAGCTAACAGACTCTTAAAAACTCTAACACACGCAACATGTTGGTATTATGCTTTTACCCCCATCCAAATCCTCCCCATGCTTCCTATTGAGTGGCGATAGCAACTGCAGACAGTACTGCAATGTGGCCAAACCAAAGTATCATACAGTTACAACATGACATGCAAACATGGATACTCAAAGCTGTAGGCAATGGAGGCAAGCATGCTATGTGCTTTCTTTCTCATTCATAGGAGCAGGAGGAGGATACAGTCAGGGTATGGTATGGGAACATGAGGAGGATGGAGTCAAGGTATGATACAGAAAGGGAAGGGGGATACAGTCACAATATGTTATAAGAACAGGAGGAGGATACAGTCAGAATATGGCATAGGAACAGGAGGAGCAGGATACTGTCACAGTATGGTATAGGAACATGAGGAGGATACAGTCAGTGTATGGCATGGGAACAAGAGCAGGATGCAGTCAAGGTATAGTACAGAAACAGGAGGGGGATACAGCCACAATATGGAATAAGAACAGGAGGAGGATACAGTCACAATATGGCATACGAACAGGAGGAGGAGGTACAGTCATGGTACGGTATAGGAACGGGAGGAGGATACAGTCAAGGTATGGAATGTGAAGAGGAGGATGATGCAGTCAAGTTATTGTACAGGAACAGGAGGAAGATACAGTCAAGGTTCGGTACAGGAACGGGAGAAGGATGCAGTCAGGGTACAGTATAGGAAGAGGGGAGAGGATACAGTCATGGTATGGTATAGGAAAGGGAGTAGGATACAGTCAGGGTATGATACAGGAACGGAAGGAGGACACAGTCAGGGTGTGGTATAGGAACGGGAGGAGGATGCAGTCAAGATGTGATATTGGAACTGGAGTAGGGTACAGCCAGCGTGTGGTTTTGGAACGGGAGAAAGATACAGTCAGGATGTGGTATAGGGATGGGAGGAGGATACAGTCAAGGTACAGTATAGGAACGGGAGGAGTTTACAGTCAGTATGTGGTATACGAACGGGAGGATGATACAGTCAGGGTGTGGTATAGGAAGAGGAGAGAGGATACAGTCAGGGTGTGGTGTAGGAACGGGAGAAAGATACAGTCAGGGTCTGGTATCGGAACGGGAAGATGATACAGTCAGGGTATGGTATAGGATTTGGAGAATGATACAATCAGGGGGTGGTGAAGGAACGGGAGAAGGATACAGTCAAGGTATGGAGAGGAGTGGGAGCAGGTTATATTGACAGTGTGCATTAGAGGGAATGGGAAGGCTACAGCAAAAGGGAGGACGGTGGGGGGCTCTAGTCGATTACAGAGATAGGGACAGTTCTCGAGACTGGATGAAGTTATCAATACTGAGGGTTGCAGAGTTAGTAAGGACTCTTTAGACTGGCCAAAGTTACAGGCAGAGAGAATTGACCATAATCAATAGAATGGTACACATTCCCAGATGCTTTTCGTGACTGCAGGAGGTGTATAGGGATTTTTTTAGATTACATTACAGTGTGGAAACAGGCCCTTCGGCCCAACAAGCCCACATCGACCCGCCGAAACGCAACCAACCCATACCCCTACATTTACCCCTTACCTAACACTCTGGGCAATTTAGCATGGCCAATTCATGTAACCTGCACATCTTTTGCACGGGGAGAACGTGCAAACCCCACACAGTCAGTCGTCTGAGGCGGGAATTGAACCCGGGTCTCTGGCGCTGTGAGGCAGCAGTGCTAACCACTGTGCCACCATGCTGCCCACTATGGTGGAAGATGGTGGAAGATTAGAGGGAGTGAGGTGTGTAGGACCGAATGGAAGAGTGCTATAGGGACTGGAGAAGGTTGCTGTGATATGACGTGCTGTGGAGTCTTGAGAAAGGTACACAGGTGGGGAGTTTAGAAAGGGGTTTATGATGTCAAGGAGACAGAGTGGGCTGCAGGTACTGGACAAGATGACAGAGATAAGGATTAGGTTAATTTTGGGGGATAGTGAACATAATTCTGTAAGTTTCAATGTCATTGCGGAAAGAAGTAAGGATTGTGCAAAAATTAAGTATCTAAATTTTGGAAAGGCCACTTATCATTAGATTATCACGATCACTCAACTTTATCACTATCATTAGACAGGATCTGACAACCAAAGACTAGGAGGAATTACATTAACTTGCGTATATAATCGGAAAATGGGAGCATTTTAAAGTGACACAGTGAGAATTCAGGGGCAGTGTGTCCCTGAACAGTGAACGACAAAGGCAGCAAGTCCAGTGAACACTGAACAAGGGATATCATGAGTTTGATAAAGAAAATACAGTGCAATAATAACAGGTGAAGCCCTTCACAACTATAGTGAGTGCAAGGGGGTCCGTAAAAATGCGAACAATCAATGGACATGAAATATCCTTGGCAGATAGTGCCAAGAAAAAGCTAAAAGGATATTTTATGACTAAAGTTAGAGTAAGAGGATTTCCAGGTAAAGAATGGGGCCTGTTAGAAACCAAAAGGACAATCTGTGCGTGGAGCCAGGGGAAGTAGGTGAGGTCTTCAATGAATACTTCCCATCTGTATTCACACTGGAGAAAGACATTGTAGCCGGGGAGTCCAGTTGGGATGGTGAGGTTTTGAAACATGTTAGGATCAATTAGGTGGAAGTATTAAATATTTTCACCGGCATAAAGGTGAAGAAATCCGCAGTGCCCAATGAAATGTATCCCAGGCTGCTACGGGATGGAAGGGAGGAGATTGCTGGGGCTCTGGCGGATATATTTAATAGTTTGGTGGCCACAGGTGAAGTGCCGAATGACTGGAGGATAGCTAATGTGGTTCCTTTGTTCAAGGATGTCACCAGGGATAGGCCAGGTAATTACAGAGCAGATAGTCTGACAGCAGTGGGAGCAATTCTGAGGATGAATCAACACTTGCCAAGGCAAGGGTCAACTCGACTTAGTCATCATGGATTTGGTAGAGGAAGATACTGTCTGAGGAATTCAGCTCAGTTTTTTTTTTAAATGGCGTCTAAAAATATCGATGAGTGCAGTGCAGATGATGTGGTTTACATGGACTTGAATAAGACCTTTGACAAGCTCCCATACGGAAGACTGTCCAAAAGGAATGAGCCACTGGGTTGCAAGGCTAGTTGGCAAATTGGATACCAAATTGGTGGACACATTTCATGTTTGAAATTCTTTCACTAGCGGATGTACCACAGGGATCTGTGCAGGAACCATTGCTAGATATTCTGTCCAACAATAACTCCGATGTGAAAGCAGTAGGTTTACATATGACATGAAAGGTGAGGATGTTGTTGACAGTGAGGAGTATGGTCTCTAGCTACAGTCTGATATTGATCAGATGATAATCTGAGCAGAGTTTAGCTCTGATCTATGTGAGGTCATTCCCTGTGCGAGGTATGATAAGCGAAGGACAAACATAGCGAATGTACTCAAGAACATAGAGACCTTGGTGGACAAGTCCCTAGATCCCTGAAGGTGTCAGCACAGGTAGACAGGATAGGAAAGGCACCTGAACTTGGACCAGGAAGGGCGGGCAGCATATCCTGGTGGGGTGAATTGCTAGAGCTGCTTGAGAGTATATAAACTAATCTGGCAGGGTGTTGGACATTAAACAGCCCTAAGGCCAGAAAGAAGATTGAGGCTAGTACACAAGTTAAAGTGAGCAATTTCAACAGACAAGACAGGCAAGAATATCGCAGGGAATAGGGGGAAAACTGATGATTAAACTGCATTTATTTCAAATCAAGGGGCCTGACACCTAAGGAAGATGAGCTCAGGGCTTGGATTGGAACATGGGACTGGGATATTATAGTTATTACAGAAACACAGCTGAGGGAGGGACAGGACTGACAGCTCATTGTTTCAAGGTCGAGATGCTACAGGAAGCATCGAAGGGGAGGCAAAGGTGGTGGTAGGTTTCGATTGCATGAATCATCACAGCAGTACTTAGAGAGGATATTCCTGTGGGATTGCATAGGGAAGCTATGTTAGAGAAACTGAGAAATAAGAATGGGTCATCACTCTGACACGATTGTCCTACTGACCCCGAATAATCTGTGGCGGCCGAAGGGCCTGTTTCCACACTGTAATGTAATGTAATCTAATCTAATCTAATCTAATGGGTCATCACTCTGACCCCGAATAATCTGTGGCAGACTGAGGAACAAATATATCCGGAGATCTCAAATATCAATAACAATAATAGGGCTGTTATGGTAGGGGTTTTTAGATTTTCCAAACTTTGACTGGGAGTGCCAGTATTCAGCGTTTGCAAAGGAGGAATTTGGTAATTGCGTTCCAGAAACTCCCAATCAATATGTAAATGGCCTGAAAACAGAAATGGACAAAACCTGACCTCCCCTTGGGAAACAAGGTAGGGAAAGGGACTCAGGTGTTAGTGGGAAATCATTTTGCCAAAGTGACCACAGTTCTATTAGTTTGAAAATAGCTAAGGAAAAGGACAGGCCTGGTCCACAATTCAATTTATAAAATGGGGCCAGACCAATCTTGTTCCTATCAGCCAGGAAATTTCAAAAGGTGATTGGGGAATTTATTTGCAGGGGAAGAGAAGTCTGGCAAGTGAGAACATTTTAAAAGTGAGATAAGTTGCGCGTTTAGCGCCAGCATGTTCCCGTTTGTGTGCAGGTCAATGCTGACAGCATTAGGAAACACTGGCTGTCTATTGAGGGTCTGGTCAAGGAAAAGAGGGCACATATCAGGTATAGCCAGCTGGATAAAGGGAATCCCTGAGGAGCACAGACGGTGTAGAAATACACTTCGGGTGGAAATTAGGAATGCAGAAATGGTACATGAACTAGCCTCGGCAGAGAAGGATAAGGAGAATCCAAAAGTGATTGTATAAATATATAAAAGAGTAATTCAGGACAAAATAGAGTCCCTTAAAGATCAATGAGGCCATCGATGTGTGGAACTGCAGGATATGGCTAAGACCCTAATCAAATCTTTCACTCCAGAACTTACTGTGGACAAAGACTAGGCAACTCATGGAACCAAAGTGTCATACTTTCAGCCACAATTGGAGTACTATGCAATTCCAGTCTCCCTGCTAGAGGAATGATGTTGTGAAATTTCAAAGTGCTCAGAAAAGCTTTACAAAATGTTGCCAGGATTGTTGCTGAATAAACTGGAGTTATTTTCCCTGGAGCATGGGAGACAGGGGTGACATGTCAGAGGTTTTTATAAACATGACGGGCATGGATTGGGTAAACATTCAAGGTCTTTTCCCAGGGACTGGGGAGTCCAAAACTAGAGGGTATCGGTTTAAGGTCGGGGGGGAACGTTTAAAAGCGACCGAAGGGACAGCTTTTCCACGCACACGGTGATGCATGTATGGAATGAGCTGAGAGAGAAAGTAACAGATACTGATGCTATGACAACACTTAAAAGGTATCTGGATGGGTATACAAATAATATGGGTTGAGAGATACATGGGCCAAATACTGACAAATGGGATGGATTTATTTAGATCTTCTGGTCAGCGTGGACGAAATGGACCAAAGGGTCTGTTTCCATACTGTACATCTCTATCACTTGAAAAGACTGCATGTTATAGAAGCAGTGGTGCTGGAGGTTTAAAAATACAAAACCATGGAAAGCCCCAGAACGTGATTAAGTGTATCGCAGGACATTGTGTGATGCTAGGGAAGAATTTGGAGAGCCCCTAGCAAAGGTCTTTGTACCTTTGACAGTCATATATGGTGTGCTGGAAGGCTGGAGGGTGGACTAGTGGACAGAGAAGGAGGTTTGCTAAGATTACAAAGGGATATTGATAATAGGGGTGAATGGGCTGAAGAACCGTAGAAGGAATTCAATCTGAATAAATGCATTTGGCAAAACGGACAAGGGTAGAGCTTATGCAATTAATGTTAGGGCCTCAATTAGTGTTTTAGAGCAGAGAGGCATCCGGGTTCAGGTACATAACTCACAGGATGGATAAGGCAGTGCTTGTCATGCTTGACTATTGCTCAGTCCATAGAGTGTAGAATATGGGAGGTCATGTTGAGATTATACGGACATTGGTGAGGCCTCTTCAGCAATTCTCTGTCCCGTTCTGGTCGCCCAGTTATAGGAAGGATATTATTAAACTGCATGATGTTCAGAAGAGATTTACCAGGGCGTTGTTGGGCATGAAATGCTTGAGCTCTGAAAAATGGTTGGATAGGCTAAGTCTTTTTTCACTGGAGCCTGAAGGTTGAGAGGTGACCTTATAGAAGTTTATAAAATAATGAGTTTTATCGACAAGAGTTAATGGCAGTTGCCTTTTCCCCAGGATGAGGGAGTCTCAACAGGAGGGACCACATTTTTAAGATTAGAGGACGGATATGTTCCAAAACAAACGACACGAGGGGCAAATTGTTACAGAGAGGGTAGTTTTAATGCGAAATGTACTTCCTGAGGAAGGGCTGGATGTGGATACAATGACAATATAGGGCGGAACGGTGGCACAGTGGTTAGCACTGTTGCCTCACAGCGCCAGAGACCCGGGTTCAATTCCCGCCTCAGGCGACTGACTGCGTGGAGTTTGCACGTTCTCCCCGTGTCTGCATGGGTTTCCTCCGGGTGCTCCGGTTTCCTCCCACATTCCAAGGATGTGCAGGTAAGGTGAATTGGCCACGCTAAATTGCCCGTAGTGTTAGGTAAGGGGTAAATGTAGGGGGATGGGTGGGTTGCGCTTCGGCGGGTCGGTGTGAACTTGTTGGGCCGAAGAGCCTGCTTCCACACTGTAATGTAATCTAATCTAAACAATGTTTAAGAGACATTTCGGTAAGTACTTGAATGGAAATGGTTTGGAGGGATATGGGCCAGCAACAGACAGCTGGGATCAGCTTAGTTTGAGATTATAGTTGGTATCAACTGAAGAGTCACTTTCCGTGCTGTATGACAACGACAAGAATATAGCTTTGTTCCATTATTTAAGAAAGGCTGAATTAGCTGGATGGCAGTGGTGTGTAAGTTGTGGAAGTGATTCTGCCAGACAGGAGTTACCTGCATTTGGAATGGCAAGGATTGATGAAATATGGTCAGCATGGCTTTGTGTGTGTAAAGTCAGGTCTCACTAACTTGATTGCTTTTGTTGAAGTGGTGACCTTACATTGTCTACACTAAGGACAGCAGGGCCTTTTGTAGGATATAGCATGATATACTGGTTCATAATATTTGGTCACATGGTATCTGGGGAGCAAGTCAACTGGATACAAAATTGGCTTGACAGGAGGAGACAGAAGTTGGTAAGAGAGGGTTGTTGTTCAGACTGGAGGCCATTGACCAGCAGTGTGCTATAAGGATTGGGGCTGCATCCACTGATGTGCATCATTTATATAAATGATTTGGCTGAGATAATAGGAGTCCTTTCCATAAGTGTGTGGATGATTAAATTAACGGCGTAGTGGGCAGTGAAGATGGTTATTAAAGGGATCTTGACCAACTGGGCCAGTGGGCCAAGGAATGAAAAATAGAGTTTAATTCAGGTGTTAGATTTTGTTAAGACAAACCAGGGAGCACGAACAGACTTAATGGTAGGGCATTGGACATTGTTGTCAAACAGAGAGCGTCCAGGGGTTGCAGTTACATTGTTCCTTATAAGTGGCATCACAGGTGGACAGAGTGGCGAATGTGGCATTTGGCACACTTGCCTTCATGGATCAGAGCATTGAGTACGTGACTTGGAGATATTTGCAACATTGACCTCAATATTTGCCCTGAGCATGAGAGGCTATGGGTTGATCTTATGAAATTTTTATAAAAACATGAGGGCTATAAGTAAGGTTAGTAGCTAAGGGTACCCTCCAATACTAGAGGGTATAAATGTTAGGTGATAGAGCAAAGATTTAAAGAGGGAGCTGAGGGGCAACATTTTCCTCAGTGGATAGTGCATAGATGGAACGAACTGCCAGGGGCACATGGTGAAGCAAGAACAATTACAACATGGAAAAGATATTTGGGCAGGTATATGGAGAGGAGAAGGTTTGAAGAGATATGGGCCAAACGCAGGCAAAAGTGACTCGTTCAGTTTGGGAAACCTGGTCAGCATTAACGAGTAGGACTGAAGGTTCTGTTTCTGTGCTGCATGACTCTGGATCCAGTTAAAGAGGAGGGGAGTACCAACATAACAAACGTTATAGACACTGAAGCAAGTTACATCGATAGGGATGATTGTCTGGATTGGAATACTTTCAAATATGTGGAAAGACTGCAGAGAAGGGAGGAGGTTACAGGGACGGGAACTGATTTAGGAGTTACAAATTTTTGAAGACACTGGTCTATGAGACATGCCACATGTACTGTGTTGGAGAAGGAACACAGAACAGAAAAACGCCAAGCAGCATTCCCAACCCTCGTGGGAGGTCTGCTTTCCTCTCTGTTCTACTGCTGCTCACTAAGACGCACAGGCTTGGATTGATAACTGTGAACTTCCCATGCTGTCTCAGTTCAATGTAAGTTAAAGTTGAGGTGGTGATTGAGCCTGGGGTGTGTCTGTATTGCAGTCCCCCTCCAGCACTGTATCTAAATTATGTCTTGTTAGCCAATGTTTGGAGCCCTCTCATTGTTCTCTGCTCTGTCCTCTCCTCTGGCTGTTCAACCATCTTCAATGTGGTGACAGATGAGACACCCAGCAGCTGAGAAGTCTACTGAGTGAGGATCTGCCTAAGTACGTACAGGAGACAGAGAAATAGACAGAATGAGAAATTAGATTGATGCAGTGCAGGTTACACATGGAGAATGGCATAAAGTCCCACAGAGAACTGGAAAATCCCAGTCGCCATCCCAGGCCTATGCTGCCATGTCTCTCTGGAGTGGAGAATTCTGTTGACTCAGGATCTGGAGTACCTGAAAGAGTGAGAGGCGCTGACGGAGGCAGCAATTAGACCCGCACAGTGAGGGATATCACATGGAGACAGACAGTGATGTCACCAAAGTGCTGGAAGAATTCAGAATGAAACAATTGCACAGGAAAAAGGGGTTTTGCTTTCATGATGCACTGGTATAACAGGTCAGGGATGAGCAACCTGTCAGCAGGCGAAGTGATGGCCTAGTGGTATTATTGCTAGAGCATGAATTCAAAACCTCCGCTAATGTTCAGGGGAGACCGGGTTAAATCCCGCCATCGGAAATGGAAAATGTCAAAACAATAATTTTAAAATAGTAATTAACAATATATAAGGATGAAACCATTGCCAATGGGCAGAAGAACCCAAACACTTAAGCTTTCAAGAAGGACATCTGCCACACTCACGCGGTCTGCACGACATACCCACACCAAAGTGTTTGTCTCTCAATTACCCTCTGAAATGGCCGAGCAAGCTACTCAGCTCAAGGGCACCTCGGGCTGGGCAAGAAAGGCTGGTCAGCCAGAGACACCACATCCCATACCTGATTGTTTTCAAAAAACATAATCAATTAGGATGGCCCCACTGGAAGCATGCTGGCTCCACTATTCTGGCCAATCATGTCAATAGGTTTATGGACAGGGTTTTAATCGGACAGAGAGGATGCAGGGACAGGGTTCAGGTGAAAGAAACTTTCCAAATCCAAAAAGAAAAGGCTTAGCATCAGAACAGCATGGGGATGTGGCTGAAGACAAACAGAAAGGAGCAGGATGGGACAGATTTTAACTTAAGTGGCACATCAGTGAATCGGTTTGTGACAGGATGTTCTGGGAAAGAGTAAATTATGTTTTTTTTTAATGGACAAAGTCACATCAGTAAGGTAGATGGATGTGTGACATAAAGATAAAACAGATTTAGAGATCAGGGAGACATGGTTGCAGGGTGAACAAAAGGAGAAACATAAATATTCAATAGTTCAGAACCTTGTGCAAACTCCGGCAAAATGGATAATGCTAACAATACTGAATAACAAAGGAAACATTGGGCCGCAGATAGAGTCAGTCTAAATGTAAATTCTGGCTACTACTTGCCAAGGACACAAGTAACAGAATAGTTTTCGACCACCGAACAGCATTTCATTGCTCATCATTGCATTAAACAGGAATTCGTTGGAATTTGTTTAACAAAGGCATTGTAATAATTTTGGGAAACTATATTCCCATAATCTGGGACAATCACACTGACAACACACATTTATTCATTAATGGGGTGTGGGTGTGAGTGATAGGAAGAGGAGTTTAGAGAATTTTCTTTTTCAGTGCTTCTTTGAATAGCACATAGTTACGTCGCTAGCCAGTTGCACAATCTCAGAGCGACCGTTGTGTGATGAAACTTAGTTAAAGAGTAATGTCACCTGGAGAGATCCTCCGGGAAATTGTGATAAAGTGCAGTTTAATAGAATATAAAGTTTAAAGTGAATTACAGAAAGGACAGCTACAACTAGAAACAAAAATTGCCAATTACATGAATTTGAGAGGAGAACAGACCAAGGGAAGCAGTCTAAACAGATTGACATGTGTAAACGAACAATGGAAAACATTTGAAGGAACAATATAACATACTCAACAAAAGGACACTGCATTGAAAGAGACAAAACAAAAGCAAGAAATCTCCACTGGTCTTTCACTTAGGACAAAATGGGTCGAATTCGATTATGAGGCTGAGAAGATCACCAGAAAGTACTTAAAATCCTGAAGTGAGAGATTGTTTTAGGAGTCAGTTTTAAAGGAATTGCAACGGGTCTGCCAGCAGGAGGAGGGTATTGGGACGGGGAATCATTGTCAGGGTTTATTGACTCGATAGGAACAGGGAGAGGTGAAGGTGCTGGAGGTGGTGAGAGAGTGTAACAGAGAGGGGCAAGGACCTGAATGTTGTTACAAAGCCAGTACGAATTGCAGAAGCTGGAGGTGTTTGCAGAGGTAGTGAGGGACATATGTCATAGAGTTTTATTTATTCATTAATGGGGTGTGGGTGTCACTGATTGGACCAGCATTCTTTGCCCCACTGTTAATTACCCAGAGGGTAACTCAGAGTCAGCCATATTGCCGTTGGTTTGGAGTCACATGTAGGCCAGACCAGGTTAGAATGTCTGGTGTCCTTCCTGAAAGAACGTAAGTGAACCAGACGAGTTCTTCCTCCTGATCAACAATGTCTTGTACAGATACAACATGATATCCAAACTCCTACTCTCATTGCTCTGACCAATGAAGGTAACCATCCCAAACGCCTACTTCACCAGCCTGTCTACCTGTGACACCACTTTCAAAAAACTGTGTACCTGCATCTCTGGTTCACTGATTGACAACAATACCCAGGCCCCGAACGTTAAGTGTACAAATCCCGCCCTGGGTTATTTTACCAAAATGGAACACTTCACATTTATCTAATTAAACTCCATCTGCTATTCCTCAGCCCACATTCCCAGCTGTACTGTTTATCCATTGTATCACAGCTAAATTTCTTCACTGTCCATTTTACCACCAATTTCAGTTTCACCCAAAAACTTACTTACCAGGAAACCAATACCCCCATCCAAAACCATTTATCAAAATGACAAACAACACTGGACCCACTTCACCACTAGTTACATACCTCCAGTCTGAAAAACAACGTCTTGCACCACTTTCTGTCTCCTATCATCAAGCCAATTTTATATCTAGTTGCCTACTTCCTCCTGAATTCCATATCCATGACCTGAAATCATAACCCAGTTTACCAGACGGAACGTACAGCACAGAACAGTACAGCACAAGACCCTTCGGCCTTCAATATTATGCCAAGCTTTTATCCTACTGTAAGAGCATCCTAACCTACATTCCCTTCATTTTACGACCATCCATGTGCCTATCCAAGAGTCTATTAAATGTTCATAATGTATCTATTTTTACTGCCAACGCTGGCTGTGCATTGCACCCACTCACCACTCTCTGTGTAAAGAACTCTGAAATCTCCCCTTAACCATCCTCCATTCGCCTTAAAAATTATGACCTCTCATAATAGACATATATGCCATAGGAAAAAATAGTCTCTCACTATTCACTCTCTCTGTGCCCCACATGCATCACACATCACGGTTCAACTGTCTGTTTCTCACGTTAAAACTATGCGCTCTAGTATTTGAAACTTGCCTATTCACATTATCTATCTATGTCCTGATGTTATATTCCTGTACCTGGTCGCCGGCCAGCCTCTGATACTCTCGCAAAGGAATCCAACTTTGCTTAATTTACCCTTACAGCTAACACACGCTTAAAAGACCTCACAAAGGCAACATGCTGACCGACCTCTTTTGCGCCCTCTGCAAATCCTCCACATCCTTCCTATTGTGTGGAGATGAGAACTGCACACGGTACTCTAAATGTGGCCAGAGGTTTTATACAAATACAACATCAGATGCAAACCACTATACTCAACGTTGTGTTCGAAGGAGGCCAGCGTTCCATTAGCTTTCTTTCACATGTGAAGCACTTCTGTTGCCACTTGCACCAAGATCCTTCTATATATGAATGTCCGTCAGAATCCTAACTTTCTTCTTGAATTTGACATGACTTCACACTTGTCCAGATTAAACTCAGTTTGCCGTTTCTCTGCACATCTTTCCAACTGATCTGTAACCTCCTGCAATCTTGGATATCCTTGCCCATTACCCCAACTCTACCAGTTTTCATGTCATCTACAATAATTTTATTTGTCACTTCCTTTCGTTTCAATTGTGAGAATCTGTAACCAGAGGGCATAATATCCCAGCAAGTGCTCACCCATTTAACATGGAGATGAGGAGGAAAGTCTTCACTTAGAGGGTAGTGACTCTGTGGGAATTCATGACGGCATCGGGCTGTCGAGGCTGGGTCATTAAGAATATTTACAGCAGAGATGGTCAGATTTTAATTAATCAGGGAAACAAGGGTTTTGTGGAAAAGGCAGCAAAGTAGAGTTGAGGATCATCATAACAGCCATGATCTGATTGAAGAACAGAGCGCACTCAGTGTGCCAAATGACCTAATTCAGTTCCTACATCTCATCGTCTTAACTCAAACTCAGTATCTACATTATAACATCATGGGTTTCTGCTCGTTCAACTCCTTCATAATGGGGTTATTAGATATTTATTATTACACAGCATTTGATGTGCAATTGACAATTTTGCTGATGGCTCCTTGATGTGATGTGAGAGAAAACCATCTCGTATACAATCCAAGATTCTCACAATTACAGCGCTGATACTCATTAGTTATCCAGTCGGGATGGAGACTACTATCACACACAATTACTCTACTGCCCTTGCTACAAGTACACTCAGTGTCCTGACTGTAACCATATTGACATTACCATCACTGTCTGAGACCTATAAAAGAATTCCTGCTAACGGTTGCTGCTGCTTGCTTGTTCTTAGTTCCACCCAAATAGAATCCAAATTATGATCTTCAGATCCACATGACTGTCTCATTAATGCATTAATCTCATCCTTTCTTCTCAACTTATTGGCTTTTTGCCTAGCCTGCCTGGATCCCAACAATCCGTCAATATTCACTTCCCAGCGATGGTCATTCTGCAGCCACATCTCCGGAATGACAGTTCGATCACATCTGTTCACTGTCATTTAATCTGCCTTATGGCGAATTCAGGGAGTCATTCCTCAGTCGTGGGGGGTTGAATAGATGGGTTGAGGTTACAGAGATAGGGAGGCTTACAGGAGCTCTCAGATGTTCGAGTTAAACAGAGTTACATCTGGTCAAGAATGTTAGTGGGACAAAAGGGGTTTGGGGATTGGAGGAATTAACAGCAGACGGAGCTGGATTAGATTTTGGAGATAGGGATAGGGATGTTTGTAGTTTGAGGCTGACAAACTGAGAGGCACAGATGGGGGCATTTCAGGGAGAAGACTACTGTGTATATGAACAGATATGGAAGGTTGTAGTGACTGAAGATGTTTACAGATATAAGGCGGCTTCTATGTTCTGGAGGCTACAAAGATAGGACGACAATGGAGAATGCCAGGTTTGCTGGTTTGGAGACAGTTACAAGGATGGGGAGGGTTGCACATTCTGAAAGAGGTTCCTGCGGTCGCGAGGATTGGGGGTAACGAGCGTGAAATTTAAATATATCAAGTGCGAAGAATTGGAGAAAGATAAGAAGATTACAGATAAGTGTAGGGACTCGATGAGCTGAAATTGAAAGTGAGACTTATAGGAACTGGAGAGTCACAAAGATTAGGGATGATACTAAGATCAGGATTTTGCCAGGGACATAAAGATATTACCCAACAAGGGAAGATTATTGGTGCTCCATAGAGTGGGGGTGTTGTCAGGACTGGAAGAAGTTACACAGAAAGAGCGTGCTTCAGGTCTGTAGGTGTTTGTGGAGATAGTGGAGGGGTTGGAGCAGTTTACAGAGACATGAAAGATTTTAGGATCGTACTAAGATACACAGGCTTTAGTTAATGCAAGAATACGAAGCTTAATGGGACTGGAGGACCGAAGAAAAATTTGGACAGTAGTGGTGGCTGCAGATCTTAACGGATTATAGAGACACTTGCAGATTAGATAGAGTGTGGGATTCAGATTGTGACAGACATTGTAGGATCTGGAGTCGCCTTGGAAAATGGGGAGTATGCAGTTATAGAAAGTGCTGAAGGGACTGGAATCGGTAAAATATGGAGGGAGCGTTGTGGAGGCAATTGGTGGTTAGAGACAGTGAGGGCTGCAGAGACTGACGGGGATCATACAGACAGGGAGATTTCTAAGATCAAGGCCAAGTAACAGAAGTAGAGAAAGTGCAGTTCTGAAGAGAGTTCAGTAATCAGGAGGTTTCAAGTTCCAGGACAATGTTACAAAGACGGAGAAAGTTGTAGTGATTGGAGGAGCATACAAAGATAGGGAGGGCTTTCAACCCTGTAGGATAGTATGTTACAGAGATGGGGAGTGTTTCACAACTAAAGAGAGTTAGAAAGATCAGGAGGTTTGGAGGTTATTTGAGCAGCTTTGACTGTATAATTTCTACAGAGATAGGGAGAGTTGTGGAGGCTGAAACAGGTAACATAGAAAGGGAAAGTTTTAAGAATAAGGGGTATTTTCAGAGAAACGGAAGGATGTAGGGGTGGGACATGGTGAGAGTCACAGTGAGAATTATGGTGGCTCATGAAGGTAATGGAGATAAATAGTGTAGTCACATGGGAAGGACGTCAAAGGTACAAAGACTTGCAGTGATTGAAGGAGATTACATGCATAGGGAGGGTAGTAGGAATCTGTCGAGTTTACAGAGATTGAGTCTGTTTTAGAGAAGAAGAGTTTATCATCTTCATTAGGATTGTTGAGGTTAAATTACATGATGGGTACTGTAAAACTGGATGGTATCCTCAGACAAGGAGGATGTTAATAGGTGGAGGACGTTTCTAAGGTCAGAGTCCCTTGGAAGATTACACAGATGTTGAGATTCTCAGGTAGGAGCCTGACATAATTATAAAGCCAGGGGTATGTTTCAGGTCTGGGAGGGATTACATATATCGGGACAGTTCAATACACTGAAGAATTTTTCACAGAAAAGGAAGGGTTGTAGGAGCTGGAGAGGTTTACCCAGATAGGGACGGATGTAGAGGTGAAAGGCACATACATTGACATAGAGGTTGTATTGGTAAGAGGAGCTTACAGGGATAGACAGGACTGTCGGGGTTTAAGGAAATGAAGGAATTTAGGATCTATTGCAGATGTTTAGGGATTAGAGTGTTAGGGATTGGAGAATCTGACAGAGACAGAGGGGATTGTGTGCACAAGAGGAGATTCCAAACAGAGGAAGGATCATCGGATCTGGAGGATATTACAGGGATCATGAATACAACATGGGTCAGGATTGATGCCTAGAATACCCTGTGCTGTCTCAGTGAGAACCAGTCCAGCAGAGGTGAGAGCAGGATCCTCACAAGATAGTGGGAATGAAACCTCGAATGTTGTGGTTCCTTGCCCAGCACTGTATCTGTGTCCTGTCTTCCGGGTCTGAATACAGAAGACCACTAACCCCTCACTGTGCTATTTAATGTGAGTGATCTTACTGGCTGAAGGATTTACTGAAGGCTCCAGATCTCCTTCTCCATCTCTCTCTGGCTGACCAAGTATCTTCAATGAGGTGATGGATGAGACAGGAGTGAGGAACATCTTGATTACCTGTACGAGGCAGAAATAAACAGAATGGGAATTTAGACTGATGCAGTGAGGATAACTCATGTAGAGTCGCACTGAGTCCAGCAGAGATCTCTAAAACCCCAGTCTCCATCCCTGGCCTATGCTGCTGCGTCTCTCTGGAGTGGAGGGTTTTGTTGGCTCAGGATCTGGAGTAGCTGCTGGAGCGAACGGCAATGACAGAGGCAGCAATTAGACACACACAGTGTGGGATACTACATGTAGAGATACTGAGTGACATCACCAGAGTGCAGCAAGTTTTCAGGATCAAACCATGATGTCAAAAGAAGTGGTTCTGATGCAGTGGGCACTACTACCAGTACTGAGGGAGGAGTCACCTATTGTAATGGGATAGTAGAGTGCTGGAGCCAGTGCCCTGGTCAATTATATGACAAGGATAATGCAGAGTTCTTTAAACTGATACAGACGAGGAGGGACAGGGCTCAACTAAAAGGCAATTCCCAATTCCATCGAGAAAGGTTGAAATATTGAAACATGGGCATGTGGCTGAGGTGAAACAGAAAGAAACAGGAAGTGACTGAGTTTAACCAAAAAGTGTACAGCAGCAAATAGATTTGTGACTGGAAATTTCATTAAAAAAGTAAATTACTGTTTCGTAATTTGAATGCACGAAGCATTTTCAATAAGGGATACGCACGTGTGATTTATGATGTCTATCTAATCACAATCAGGGAGACGTGGTCACAGGGTGAACAAAATGTTTGGACATTAATATTCACAGCTACACAATATTGCGAAATGCCAGACAGAACGGGAAGCAGAATGGGGAACTCTCATAGTTAGGGATAACAATGGGATGATCAAGAAAATATGTGCACTCAGATTATCAATCATTAGGAAACCAAATTGTGGTTAAAAAAGAGTCAGAACACAGAATTGGAAGGACAGTGTTAAGGCACCTTTACAGCATTACATTGTTAGACACTGCATTAACAGGGAATTAATGGAATTTGTAACAATGGCACTGGGATAATGGAGAGGGGATTGAATCTTCCTATATCCTCTCATTGGCAGTGTGTCACAGATGAGGCTGATACCCTCCCATTCTCAGGGGGAGTCTGTCGGTGGCTGTACAGACAAATCTGGCCTTCCACAGATTGTTACACTTGGGGCAAAAGGTGGCCGTGGGAAGGGGGTGGCTGGGGCGTTGGTGTGGCAGCGCGCTCCTTGTGCTGTTTTCTCCTGGATTCCCCTTTCTCCCCACAGCAAGTCTCGAGGTGCTTGACGCCTTTCCAATGCTCCTCACCACATTGGAGAGTTTTGGCCCAGTGATTCCCAGGAATTACCAGATTTTATTAAGAGATGCTAAGAAGACAAAAAGACCTAACAATTCTGATGAAGTCAATGCTTTAGAAATGTGGAAGTATTGTTAAAGGGATCGCTAGGGGTCTACTAGCAGGAGCATTGCACCAGGAAGAGGAAACATTGTCAGGGTTTAATCATATAATAAGAAATGGGAGACCTGAAGATGCTGGAGGTGGTGAGAGTATGTTAGAGATGGGCAAGGGCTTGAACAATGTCACAAAGAAAGTACGAATTCATAGCCAGTGGGTCCCGTGAACAGTGAATGGCAAAGGCAGCAAGTCCAGTAAATATTGATCAAGCGATATTGTGAGTTTGATAAAGAAAGTACAGTGCAATAAAACCAGGTGGAGCCCTTCACAAGTATAGAGAGGGTGAGGGGCTTCTTCAAAATGAGGGGTAAAAATTGCCATGAAATATCCTCGGCAGATACTATTAAGGAAAAGCCACAAGTTATGTTATGAGCATAGTTAGAGTAAGAGGATTCTCAGCTAAAGAATGGGGCCTGTAAGAAACCAAAGGGACAATCTGCGCATGAAGCCAGATTAAGTAGGTGAGGTCTTAAACGAATACTTCTCATCTGTATTCACACAGGGGAAAGTCATTGTAGCTGGGCATTACAGTTGGGATGGTGAGATTCTGGAACATGTCAAGATCAGTAAGGAGGAGATATTAAATATTTTCACAGGCATAAAGGTGGAGAAATCCCCACTGCCCAATGAAATGTATCCCAGGCTGCTATGGGAGGTAAGGGAGGAGATTGCTGGGGCCCTGGTGGATATATGTAATAGATTACTGGCCACATGTGAAGTGCCGAATGACTGGAGGATAATTAATGTGGTTCAAGAAGAGCAGCATGGATAGGCCAGGCAATTACAGAGCAGTTAATCTGACAAACAAGAACCTATCGGTCTGTTTTGAATGTTCTCAATGATCTAACTTCCACAGCCTTCTGTGACAATGAATTGCACAGATTCATCACTCTCTTGCTGAAAAGGCTTCTCCTTATCTTCTTTCTAAACAGGCTTCCATATACTCTACGCTGGTGCCTTTCGGATCTTAATCTCTCCTGCCTGTGAAACCATCTTCCCAATATCCACACTAACATAGAAATTTACCGCTGCTGTACTAACTTCTGTAAGGTTGAGGAAGCTGTGGATGTGTTGTACTCCACCACTAACACTCTGGAGATGGAACATCCCGAGGCCCTGCTTATTGTAACTTCGACTGCGTACTGGCTTTTATTGGTAGAGGAATTGAGTTCCGGAGTACTGAGGTCATGTTGCAGTTGTATAAGACTCTGGTGCGGCCGCATCTGGAGTATTGTGTGCAGTTTTGGTCGCCATACTATAGGAAGGATGTGGAGGCACTGGAACGGGTGCAGAGGAGGTTTACCAGGATGTTGCCTGGTATGGTAGAAAGATCGTATGAGGAAAGGCTGAGGCACTTGGGGTTGTTTTCATTGGAGAAAAGAAGGTTTAGGGGTGACTTGATAGAGGTGTACAAGATGATTAGGGGTTTAGATAGGGTCCCTCATTATGGGCATTTAAGTGGGCATTGGATAGGCATATGGAGGATAGTGGGCTAGTGTAGGTTAGGTGGGCTTGGATCGGCGCAACATCGAGGGCCGAAGGGCCTGTACTGCGCTGTATTCTTCTATGTTCTATGTTCTATGTTCAATCAATTCAATCTAAGGAAGGAGTTGCCCAAGTACCACCAGGACATTACCTGCCCACGTTTTAGACCAAAGCTACGCCACTGTGAAGGATGCTGAACACTCCATCCCCCACACTTATTTCAGAAACTCCGACCACTATGTCATGTTTCTTCTCCCAATTTACAGGCAAAAACTCAAGCAGGAGACCCCCTCGTGGAAAAAGGTCCAGTGATGGTCAGAGAAATAGAGTTTCAACCCCGGTGCTGTCTGGAATCGGCTGATTGGGCCCCATTCAAACAGTCCGCAGGTACCTTTCGACGAATACGCCACCACCGTAACAGATGTTGTCAGCAAGTGTGTGGAGGACTGCATACCGGAAGTCAGTCCGGATGTTCCCCAACAGGAAATTCTGAATGGATCAAGAAGTTCAGAACCTGCTAAAAACAAGACATGATACCTTCAGATCAGGATTTGGAGATGCTGGTGTTGGACTGGGGTATACAAAGTTAAAAATCACACAACAGGTTATAGTCCAACAGGTTTAATTGGAAGCACACTATCTTTCGGAGCGACATTCCTTCATCACCTGATGAAGTAGCGTCGCTCCGAAAGCTAGTGTGCTTCCAATTAATCCCGTTCGATTATAACCTGGTGTTGTGTGATTTTTAACTTCAGATCAGGACACCGACTCAAATATAAGGAATCCAAGTATGACCTTCGCAGAGTCATTACACACAGTCAAGGACCAGTACCGATCCAAACTAGAGACCCAGACAGAACCTGGCAACTATGGCAACGACTGAATGACATCACAGGTTTGTGGGCGGCACAGTGGCACAGTGGTTAGCACTGCTGCCTCGCAGCGCCAGAGACCCGGGTTCAATTCCCGCCTCAGGCGACTGACTGTGTGGAGTTTGCACGTTCTCCCTGTGTCTGCGTGGGTTTCCTCCGGGTGCTCCGGTTTCCTCCCACAGTCCAAAGATGTGCAGGTCAGGTGAATTGGCCATGCTAAATTGCCCATAGTGTTAGTAAGGGGTAAATGTAGGGGTATGGGTGGGTTACGCTTCGGCGGGTCGGTGTGGACTTGTTGGGCCGAAGGGCCTGTTTCCACACTGTAAAGTAATCTAAAGTAATCTAAATGCAGGTTCTAAACAGGGATAGTTAAAGATAGCAGATGATGCCACGCCCCTCGCGGATCGTCTCAGTTCCTATGCTCGCTTTGAGTAGAACTTTAGCGGAGAGGTAACACCAATTCCGACAAGTCCTGACGAACCTATACCAACCGTCACTGTACGTGAGGTCAGATCGGTTTTCCTTCGTGTGAATCCAAGAAAAACAATAGGATCAGACGGAGAACCACACTGTGCACTCACAGCATGGGCAGATCAACTGGCAGAGGTTTTCTTGGACATCTTCACCCTCTCCCTGCAGCAGGCCACTGTCCCTGCCTGTTCTAAGAGGGCCAGCATCATCCCTGTGCCTAAGAAGGCTCATGTAGCATGTCTCAATGACTGCCGCCCAGTGGCCCTAACCTCGGTGATCATGAAATTCTTTGAAAAGCTGGTCATGGCATTAATCAACTCCAGTATCTCAACTGCTCCTGACCGAATCCAATTTGCCTATCAGACCAACAGATCCACGTCAGATGCCATATCACTGGTCCTTCCCTTCTCTCTAGAACACCTTGACACCAAGGACAGCGACTACAATTCAGCCTTCAATAATATTATCCCCTCACGACTGATTACTATACTTAGTGATCTCGGACTAAGCCCCACTCTCTGCAACTGGATCCTCAGTTTCCTGACCCACAGGCCCCTATCAGTGAAGGCTGGGGACAATATTTCATCCTCACTAACACTAAACACTGGAGCCCCCAAGAAGTGCGTACTCAGCCCCGTACTGTACTCTATGTATACCCATGACTGCGTCGCCAAATACCAGACGGAAGTCATTTACAAGTTCGCTGACGACACCACCATAGTCGGTCGAGTCTCAGATGGCGACGATACAGATTACAAACGGGAGGTGGAAGACATGGAAAAATGGGTCACTCAGAACAACCTAGCTCTCAATGCCAGCAAAACCAAGGAACTCATTATTGACATTCGGCAGGATGTTACTCATGCTTCCCTACACATTATCAGCACAGAGATGGAACAAGTGGAGAGGGTCAAGCTCCTCGGAGTGGTCTGTCACAAAAGGTTTTCTTGGACGCTTTATGTGGATGCACTGGTTACAAAGGCACAACAGCATCTCTTCTTCCTGAAATTTCTCTAAGGAAATTTGGCATGACGGCAAATACCCTTGCCAACATTTATAGGTGTGTCATGAGAGCATTCTGTCTGGATGTATCATTACCTGGTATGGCAACTGTACCATTCAAGATCAGAGACGTTTACAGAGAGTGTGAATTCGGCCCGGACAATCACAATGGCCATCCTCCCATCTGTAGAATCCATCTACCAAGCCCACTGTCAAGGAAAGGCTGTTAGAATTCTCAAAGATTCATCCCACCCTTGCAATGTTTTTCTACTACCTCTACCATCGGGGAGAAGGTACAGAAGCCTGAACAGACGCACCAGCTGGTTTCGTAACAGTTTCTGCCCTATTGTTGTTAGAAGACTAATTGGACTCACAAACTCTTAACATTCACCTCCACCTGTGTTTTTGTTTTTGCCACTATTTACCTATCATTTTCTATCTATGCTACTTAACTCTGTGATCTGCCTGTATTGCTCACAAGACAAAGTTTTTCACTGTGCCTCAGTACACGTGACATTCAATTCCAATCAATTCAATTCACTCTGTCCAGGCCGTGAACTATTCTATAAGAATCAATTACATCACTCCTCATCCTTCTAAACTCCATCGTGTATAGACCCAGACTCCTCAAACATCTGTTTAAAGTCTCAGAAATACATCCCTGCCTTAATATTCTCGCCTTCTCGAAATGAAGGATAACTTTGCATTGGCCTTCTTAATTATCGATTCAATCTGCACGTTTACCTTAAGAGAATCCTGGACTGGATTCCCTTTGCACTTCAGATTTCTGAAAATAACTTACACTACTACTTAGCCTACCATGCCACTTAGCATGACCTCACAATTTATCGCGTTGTATCCCACCTGCTACATCTTTGCATACTCTCCTAACCAGTCTAAATCTTTCTGTAGCCTTCCTGCCTCCTTAGTTCTACCTGCTCATCCTCTTATCTTTGTATCATCTGCAAACATTACCATAATGCCATCAGTTCCTTCATCCAGATCATAAGGTGAAACGCATTTATCCCAACACTGATCCTTGCGAACCACCACTGGTCAACAGCTTCCATCCTTAAATTGACTCTTATATCTCTAATCTCTGCCTTCTGCTAGACAGCCAATTTTCTATCCATGCTAGGTCTGGCCTCTGACACCATACCCTTACTCAGCAGCTTCCTGTCAGGCACCTTGTCAAATGCTTTATGGTAGACCACATAGAAAAGATCCACTTGTTCTCCTTGGTCTGACCAGCCCATTAACTTCTCAAAGAATTCTAACAGATTTGTCAGGTATGAACTCCCCTTGAGAGGAGCATAGATAGGGTGAATTGCCAAGGTCTTTGTTTCCACCAGTGTCACAAAGAGGGTATTGGGTTTAAGGTTAGAGGGGAAAGATTTAAAAGGGACCTGAGGGGCACACTTTTCACTCAGAGATTGGTGGGTGTATGGAATGAGCTGCCATAGGAGTGATGAACGCAGGTAAACACTGGGGACTCCTGCACTCCCTGGCTGCACGTTTTACTTGACCTATCGTCACCCATTCCCTTTCTGCCTGTGTAACCCTCACGTGCAGTGTGACTAACTCACTAAACGTGCTGCCCATAACACTCTCAGTATCACAGTTGCTCCACAGTGGGTTCACTCTCAGCTCCAGATCTGAAAAGCAGTTTCCCAGTAGCTGCAGATGGGCACACTTCCTGCACACATAGCTGTCAGGGACACTGGAAGCGTCCCTAATTTCCAACATTGTGCAAGAGGAGCACACTACGGGTCTGAGGTCTCCTGTCACAGCATCTCTCCAGATTCAGCTAATTATTCCCATTAAAGGAATTTAAATGAACTAGCAACCTTCCTTCACCTCAAACATGTCCATTACAATAAAAAGCCACGATCTTTGATTAATCTGATATATTATACTTTAAAAACTGTTAAATCATACTCTGCAGGTATCACTTACAAATTGGTTGTTCCCTTTGGGACCACTTGAATTTCTGAACTGCCTGAACAAAAACTGAGTTTCAGTTTCAACTTCTCCCTGTCTCATCTCCCTATGTTTTCTCCCAACTCCAAAACACTCTCATTGAACCAAGCAGCACTCACAGTGCAGCCCTGTCATTTTCATTGCCTGCTGCCACCTGCACGGCCCTCAACCTCCTGTACTGTTCCAATGCACCTCAATGCTCTGGAACAGCACCCCTTCTTTCAGTTCAGCCCTTTGTAACCCCAGAATCAACATAGACTTCAGCAGTTTCTGGATGAACAGACAGTTGTCAGAATCTGAAACATTCCACCTGAAAAGGGGCTGGAATTTGAGACCACAAGAAATTTTAATGGGAAGTTTGCAGGCAATTGAAAATTAGGAATTTAGATGTTAAAATCATGAAGTGGGTGATTGGGAATACATTTGTCTGTGAGAAACACAAGCTCACTCACTTTAATAATTTCAGTCCGAGACAAAGATCTGAACAACAGCTTCGTTTTATTTATACACCTATAGGTGGGTGCTTTGTCTAATTACCAGGTAAGGTAATGACAAAATGCACAGTCTATCCCAAAAAACCCTTGCAATTTATACTGTTTTTTTCCCATATGTTTTCCTTATTCCATTCTCTGTTCCCTGCTTCGCTTACGTCATTCATTTCCTTAAGACTGATCCCACAACTTCTGTTTATCCTGTCTTGTCCATGACAAACTCTTATCTCTGACTCCCATAAGGGTGTTTGACGTCAGTCTACCGTAGGTTATTGATTAGGCATATCTTTTCTTCTATCAGCATCTATTTCCATCCAGAGGCCACTTTGACCTCTTTAATTAGGGTTTGTTCCTGTGTCTCTGTGCAAGCGAGGAGAACAGATGTCTTCCTGTTTGCCCATATATCCACCATTGTTCTATATTCACGTCTCATGCTAACATATCCTTTCTTTTTACTGAATATGTATTTTCTCATTCCTGTTCTGTATCAGGAATTGTCGATTCCTACAAAGAGACAAGGTCTAATTTGGATAACTATGTGATCCCTCTTAGGTCAATCTCCTTCCTCAGCTGCAGGGCCCAGAACAGAGCACAAATCCTAAGGGTGATACAACCACGAATTTGAACATCTTTCTGCTATTCGGTTGACAAAAATATTGGAGGTATTTTCCCAAAGACAAGCCTCTCTCCCTTCACAGTTAAATGACAATCATATTCAGATCCTGATGACTCCGCTGACTATAAAAATTGCTTTTGAGATCCCAGTCTCAATTATTCGCAATTGATATCCGATAAAATAAATTTACTAAACAAAGCTCACAGTCAATGCAAGATGAATAGTAAAGACAAATAATTGTCTTGCTATGTGTTCGATGCAAAAATGCTCTTCAAATCGTCCCGTCCCCACCCAGGAAGAGGACATGCGCATGCGCCTCACTGTATCTTGCCCCCAATAAAGATGGCGGCCACAACCCAGGGCCTACCACCGACTGAGGCCCACAGCCATTTTCCCATTTGTTCAAATGTGGGACCAAGAGTTTCTAATTCAGGACTAGCGACCTGCACAGAGTGTAATTAAACCCTCCCAGTCTAAACTGACTCAAACTATCCCAGTTTCCGCCTCCCACATTCTCCAAGAACCCAGTCATGTGGCACGACACAGGCGGGATTACTTGTAATATGTCACCAATTGGCCACGCCCCTCATTCACTCCCATTGGTTAGAGGACCAGCTGGTTCCATTTCAACCGCCAGTCCCCCTCCCTCTTCTTCCTGGTCAGAAGCTGTCATCAGTCAGCTGGACCCCATTGTGAGGTCAGTAGCGGGATCCTCCCTCTCTCTGAATCAAACCAGGAAGGTGTGCGCATGGTGCCGATCAGAACAACAAGCAAAAGGTGCTGGGAAAGCTCAGCAGGTCTGGCAGCATCTGGGAACAGAAATCAGAGTTAATGTTCCGGCTCCAGTGACATTTCCCCAAATTAGAGTCCCGACAGTGTGGAAAGAGGCCACTCTGTCCAATACGTTCACACCCACCCTCCGAAGATTATCTCACCCAGACCCATATCCCCCTACCCTATTACTCTTCATTTCCACTGACTAATGCACCTAACCTACACATCCCTGAACACTATGGACAATTTATCTTGGCCAATTCACCTAACCTGCACATCTTTGGACTGCAGGAAGTAGGAGTTAAAGCGGAAATAATAGGTCGGGACAGAGACCAAAGAGAGACAGGAACATTTGGAAAGACAAAGGAATGGAGAGCGATCAGGCTGGGAGAGTGCATAGTTGTAAATGGAGGGAACAGGAACCTGTGTCTGACAGCATCTCAGTGGAGGTAGCGAAAATGGTAACTGATTATCTGCCTGCAAAAAAGTTCCTGAGCTTCCAGTTGCCTGCCACTTTAACACACAATCTGTTCCATGGCCGACATCTCTGTCTCATGCTTACTGCAGTGTTCCACTGAAGCTTGATACAAGCTGGCAGAACACTCCAGAACATTCCAAATGGCCTCTGATTTCAAGGACTGCAATTTCCCCTCCCATGTGGTCAACAATGCCCTCCAACGCATCTCCTCCACTTGTTTTACTTCTGTCTTGAACCGCACCCCTGCAACCCCAACAAGGATAGAGCTACTCGCAGTCCTCAGCTTCCATGCAGATAAAACGCATCATCTTCCACCATTTTCACCACCTGCAATCGGACCCCACCACCTGAGACATACTTCCCTTCCCACCCCTTTCAGCATTCTGCAGAAAACATTCCCTTTGTAACTTCCTCGTTAGGTCCACGCCTCCAACCAAACTACCCTCCACTCCCGGCATCTTCGCTTGCCACGGCAAGTGAAGTAAAACCTGTGCCCACACCTTTCCCCTGACCTCCGTGCAAGGCCTTAAAGTATCCTTCCACATCTGGCAGAGATTTTCCAGCACATCCAAACACCTTACCTATGCTGTCCTTTGCTCTCGATGTGGTCTCCTCTACACTGCAGAGACAGGAGGCCAACTTGTGGTATGTTTCAGTGATCATTTCTGGGACTCATGCAACAACGAATTCCACCGTCTTGTGGCCAATCACTTCAACTCCCCCTCCCACTAGACCAAGGACATGCAGGTCTGGGCCGGCTCCACCGCCAAAACCGAGCCACCCG